>NW_026894661.1:0-96476 GCF_032452875.1 Bos javanicus | reverse complement strand
TGATCAGCCACGTGATCAGTGCATGTTCAGCGTGATCAGTGCATGATGTACGTGATCAGTGCATCAGTCAGTCGTGGCAGTATGCATCAGCCCAGTGATCAGTGCATGATCAGACACGTGATCAGTGTATGATCAGCCACGTGAACAGTGCATGCTCAGTCACGTGATCTGGGCCTGCTGAGCTGCGTGATCTGTCTGCTCATCTGCGTCATTGCCAATGAGCTGCGGATTCCTGCCTGTCATCTGCTTGACAATTGCCAGCTGTGCTGCATAATTCCTGCCTGCTCAGCTGCTTGATTATGCCAGCTGAGCAGCATGATCCTCACAGCTGAGTTCCATGATGCCTGCTGACTGTTTGATTCGTGCCTACAGCTCTTTGTTTATTGCCTCCAGAGGCACATGATCAGTGTATGATCAAACATGATCAGCGCGATCAGTCACATGATCAGCGCCATTAAGTCACGTGATCACTGCATGATAGTCATGTGATCAGTCCATGCTCAGTCAGGTATCAGTGCATGATCAGCACGTGATCAGTGCATGATCTGTCACATGATTAGTGTATGATCATCCACGTGATCAGTGCATGGGCAGTCATGTGATCAGTGCATGATATAGACGTGATCAGTGCATGATCAGTCTCGTGATCAGTGCATGATAGCCACGTGATCAGTGCATGATCAGTCACCTGATGGGTGTATGATCATTCACGTGACCTGTACATATAGCTACATGATCATTGCATGATCAGCCACGTGAGTAGTGCATGATAGCCACGTGATCATGCATGATCAGTCACGTGATCAGTGCATGATCAGTCATGTGACCAGTACATGGTAGTACGTGATCATGTGATCAGCCACGTGAGCAGTGCATGATAGCCACGTGATCAGTGCATGATCAGTCGTGATCAGTGCATGATCATCACGTGATCAGTGCAGTCAGCCGTGATCAGTGCATGATCCAGGCCGCGTGATCAGTGCATGCCAGCAAGTGATCAGTGCATGATAGCCACGTGATCAGTGCATGATCAGTCCGTGATCAGTGCATGATCAATGCGTGATCAGTGCATGATCAGTACGTGATCAGTGCATGATCAGCCACGTGATCAGTGCATGATCAATTCGTGATCAGTGCATGATCAGTCACGTGATCAGTACATGCTTCGTGATCAGTGCATGATCAGCCACGTGATCAGTGCATGATAGCCACGTGATCAGTGCGCAGTAGCGTGATCAGTATGATCAGCCACGTGATCAGTGCATGATAGCCACGTGATCAGTGCATGATCAGTCCGTGATACATGTGTGATCAGCCGTGATCAGTGCATGATGAGCCACGTGATCAGTGCATGATCAATTCGTGATCAGTGCATGATCAGTCGTGACAGTACATGATTCAGTCATGATCAGTGCATGATCAGCCACGTGATCAGTGCATGATAGCCACGTGATCAGTGCATGATCAGCCGTGATCAGTGCATGATCAGTCACGTGATCAGTGCATGATCATTGCGTGATCAGTGCATGATCAGTCACGTGCATGTGGTACTCGTGATCAGTGCATGATCAGCCACGTGATCAGTGCATGATAGCCACGTGATCAGTGCATGATTGCGGCAGAATTGCATGATCAGCCACGTGATCAGTGCATGATGCCACGTGATCAGTGCATGATCATCACGTGACAGTGCATGATCAGTCGTGATCAGTGCATGATCAGCCACGTGATCAGTGCATGATAGCCACGTGATCAGTGCAATCAGTGCATTGATCAGTGCATGTCAGCCACGTGATCAGTGCATGATCAACACGTGATCAGTGCATGATCAGCCACGTGATCAGTGCATGATAGCCACGTGATCAGTGCATGATAGCCGTGATCAGTGCATGATCAGTCACGTGATCAGTGCATGATCAGCCGTGATCAGTGCATGATCCTGCATGATCAGTGCATGATCAGCCACGTGATCAGTGCATGATCAGATCACGTGATCAGTGCATGATATAGACGTGATCAGTGCATGATCAGCCACGTGATCAGTGCATGATATCCACGTGATCAGTGCATGATCATCACGTGATCAGTGTATGATCAGCCACGTGAACAGTGCATGCTCAGTCACGTGATCAGGCCTGCTGAGCTGCGTGATTACTGTCTGCTCATCTGCTTGATGCCAGCTGAGCTGCACGATTCCTGCCTGTCATCTGCTTGACAATTGCCAGCTGTGCTGCGTAATTCCTGCCTGCTCAGCTGCTTGATTATTGCCAGCTGAGCAGCATGATTCCTCACAGCTGAGTTCCATGATTATTGCCTGCTGACTGTTTGATTCGTGCTCAGCTCTTTGTTTATTGCCTCCAGAGGCACATGATCAGTGTATGATAGCAAACATGATCAGCATGATCAGTCACATGATCAGCGCCATTAATCACGTGATCACTACATGATAGTCATGTGATCAGTCCATGCTCAGTCACGGTATCAGTGCATGATCAGCCACGTGATCAGTGCATGATCTGTCACAAGATTAGTGTATGATCATCACGTGATCAGTGCATGATCATGTGATCAGTGCATGATATGACGTGATCAGTGCGATCAGTCACGTGATCAGTGCATGATCCACGTGATCAGTGCATGATCAGTCACCTGATCAGGTGTATGATCATTCACGTGACCTGTACATGGTAGCTACATGATCATTGCATGATCAGCCACGTGAGAGTGCATGATAGCCACGTGATCAGTGCATGATCAGTCGTGATCAGTGCATGATCAGTCACGTGATCAGTGCATGATCAGCCACGTGATCAGTGCATGATCAGCCACGTGATCAGTGCATGATCAGCCACGTGATCAGTGCATGATCAGCCACGTGATCAGTGCATGATCATCACGTGATCAGTGCATGATCAGTCACGTGATCAGTGCATGATCAGTCACGTGATCAGTGCATGATCAGCCATGATCAGTGCATGATCAGCCACGTGATCAGTGCATGATCATCCAGCGTGATCAGTGCATGATCAGCCGTGATCAGTGCATGATCAGCACGTGATCAGTGCATGATCAGCCATGATCAGTGCATGATAGCCACGTGATCAGTGCATGATCAGTCACGTGATCAGTGCATGATCAGTTCGTGATCAGTGCATGATCAGCCACGTGATCAGTGCATGATCATGTACATGATCAGTGCATGATCAGTCACGTGATCAGTGCATGATCAGTCACGTGATCAGTGCATGATAGCTACGTGATCAGTGCATGATCAGCCACGTGATCAGTGCATGATAGCCACGTGATCAGTGCATGATCATGCGTGATCAGTGCATGATCAGTCATGTGATCAGTGCATGATCAGCCACGTGATCAGTGCATGATAGCCACGTGATCAGTGCATGATCAGCCACGTGATCAGTGCGATAGCCGTGATCAGTGCATGATCAGTCACGTGATCATGTGTGATCAGCCACGTGATCAGTTGATGGCCACGTGATCAGTGCATGATCATTCGTGATCAGTGCATGATCATCACGTGACAGTTACATGGTTGCTTTCTGCATTGATGGTGCATGATCAGCGTGATCAGTGCATGTACGTGATCAGTGCATGATCAGTGCGTGATCAGTGCATGATCATGCGTGATCAGTGCATGATCAGTTCGTGATCAGTGCATGATCAGTCACGTGATCAGTACATGGTTGCTACGTGATCAGTGCATGATCACGTGATCAGTGCATGATAGCCACGTGATCAGTGCATGAGTCACGTGATCAGTGCATGATCAGCCACGTGATCAGTGCATGTACCACGTGATCAGTGCATGATCAGTCACGTGACAATGCATGATGATCGTGATCAGTGCATGATCAGCCGGTGATCAGTGCATGATAGCCACGTGATCAGTGCATGATCAGTTCGTGATCAGTGCATGATCAGCCACGTGATCAGTGCATGATCAGCACGTGATCAGTGCATGATCAGCCACGTGATCAGTGCGCAATGTGCATGATCAGTGCATGATAGCCACGTGATCAGTGCATGATCAGTCACGTGATCAGTGTGTGATCAGCCGTGATCAGTGCATGATCATCACATGATCAGTGTGATCATCCACGCGTGATCAGTGCATGATCAGCCACGTGATCAGTGCATGATAGACACGTGAACAGTGCATGATCAGCCACGTGATCAGTGCATGATATCCAAGTGATCAGTGCATGATCATCCGTGATCAGTGTATGATCAGCCACGTGAACAGTGCATGCTCAGTCACGTGATCTGGGCCTGCTGAGCTGCGTGATTACTGTCTGCTCATCTGCTTGACAATTGCCAGCTGAGCTGCACGATTCCTGCCTGTCATCTGCTTGACAATTGCCAGCTGTGCTGCGTAATTCCTGCCTGCTCAGCTGCTTGATTATTGCCAGCTGAGCAGCATGATTCCTCACAGCTGAGTTCCATGATTATTGCCTGCTGACTGTTTGATTCGTGCCTACTCAGCTCTTTGTTTATTGCCTCCAGAGGCACATGATCAGTGTATGATAGCAAACATGATCAGCGCATGATCAGTCACATGATCAGCGCCATTAAGTCACGTGATCACTACATGATAGTCATGTGATCAGTCCATGCTCAGTCGGTATCAGTGCATGATCAGCCACGTGATCAGTGCATGATCTGTCACATGATTAGTGTATGATCATCCACGTGATCAGTGCATGGGCAGTCATGTGATCAGTGCATGATATAGACGTGATCAGTGCATGATCAGTCTCGTGATCAGTGCATGATAGCCACGTGATCAGTGCATGATCAGTCACCTGATGGGTGTATGATCATTCACGTGACCTGTACATGGTAGCTACATGATCATTGCATGATCAGCCACGTGAGTGAGTGCATGATAGCCACGTGATCAGTGCATGATCAACACGTGATCAGTGCATGATCAGTCACGTGATCAGTGCATGATCAGCCACGTGATCAGTGCATGATCAGCCACGTGATCAGTGCATGATCAGCCACGTGATCAGTGCATGATCAGCCATGATCAGTGCATGATCAGTCACGTGATCAGTGCATGATCAGTCACGTGATCAGTGCATGATCAGCCACGTGATCAGTGCATGATCAGCCACGATCATGCATGATCAGTGCATGATCAGTGCATGATCAGTCACGTGATCAGTGCATGGTAGCTACGTGATCAGTGCATGATCAGCCACGTGATCAGTGCATGATAGCCACGTGATCAGTGCATGATCAGCCACGTGATCAGTGCATGATCAGTCACGTGATCAGTGTGATCAGCCACGTGATCAGTGCATGATCATCACGTGATCAGTGCATGATCAGCCACGTGATCAGTGCATGATCAGGATCAGTGCATGATCATGCGTGATCCACATGATCAGCGATCAGCCACGTGATCAGTGCATGATCAGCCACGTCAGTGCATGATCAGTTACGTGATCAGTGCATGATCAGTCACGTGACCAGTGCATATGGATGCTACGTGATCAGTGCATGATCAGCCCGTGATCAGTGCATGATAGCCGTGATCAGTGCATGATCATTCGTGATCAGTGTATGATCAGCCACGTGATCAGTGCATGAGTGCCGTGATCAGTGCATGATCAGTCACGTGATCAGTGTGTGATCATCCAGTGATCAGTGCATGATCAGCCACGTGATCAGTGCATGATAGCCGTGATCAGTGCATGATCAGTCACCTGATCAGTGTATGATCATTCACGTGACCTGTACATGGTAGCTACATGATCAGTGCATGATCAGCCACGTGATCAGTGCATGATAGCCACGTGATCAGTGCATGATCAGTCACGTGATCAGTGCATGATCAGTCGTGTGACAGTACATGGTAGCTGCGTGATCATGGCATGATCAGCCACGTGATCAGTGCATGATAGCCGTGATCAGTGCATGATCAGTCACGAGATCAGTGCATGATCAGTCACGTGATCAGTGCATGATCAGCCACGTGATCAGTGCATGATCAGTCACGTGATCAGTGCATGATCAGCCACGTGATCAGTGCATGATAGCCACGTGATCAGTGCATGATCAGTCACGTGATCAGTGCATGATCAGTTGTGATCAGTGTATGATCAGTACGTGATCAGTGCATGATCAGCCACATGATCAGTGCATGATCAATACGTGATCAGTGCATGATCATCACGTGATCAGTGCACATGTAGCTCGTGATCATTGCATGATCAGCCATGATCAGTGCATGATAGCCACGTGATCAGTGCATGATCAGCCACGTGATCAGTGCATGATCAGTCATGATCGTGTGTGATCAGCCACGTGATCAGTGCATGACAGGCGTGATCAGTGCATGATAGCCACGTGATCAGTGCATGATCAGTGATCATGTGATCAGTGTGTGATCAGCCACCGATCAGTGCATGATATCCGTGATCAGTGCATGACAGCCACGTGATCAGTGCATGAGAGCCACGTGATCAGTGCATGATCAGTCCATTGATCACCATGTATTGATCAGCCACGTGATCAGTGCATGATCAATTACGTGATCAGTGCATGATCAGTCACGTGATACATGGTTGCTCGTGATCGTTATGATCAGCCACGTGACAGAGCATGATGCCCGTGTCATGTGATCAGTCACGTGATCAGTACATGATCATCCATGACAGTGCATGATCATTCGTGATCTTGCATGATCAGTCACGTGACCAGTATATGGTTGCTCACGTGATCATTCCATGACGAGCCACGTGAGCAGTGCATGATAGCCACGTGATGTGCATGATTCGTGAGCAGAGTATGATCAGCCACGTGATCAGTGCATGAGTGCCGTGATCAGTGCATGATATGTCACGTGACAGGTGTGTGATCAGCCACGTGAACAGTGCATGTTCAGCCACGTGATCAGTGCATGATAGCCACGTGATCAGTGCATGATCATTCGTGAGCAGTGTATGATCAGCCACGTGATCAGTGCATGATCAGACCGTGATCAGTGCATGATCAGCCACGTGAACAGTGCATGCTCAGTCACGTGATCTGGGCCTGCTGAGCTGCGTGATTACTGTCTGCTCATCTGCTTGACAATTGCCAGCTGAGCTGCACGATTCCTGCCTGTCATCTGCTTGACAATTGCCAGCTGTGCTGCGTAATTCCTGCCTGCTCAGCTGCTTGATTATTGCCAGCTGAGCAGCATGATTCCTCACAGCTGAGTTCCATGATTATTGCCTGCTGACTGTTTGATTCGTGCCTACTCAGCTCTTTGTATTGCCTCCAGAGGCACATGATCAGTGTATGATAGCAAACATGATCAGCATGATCAGTCACATGATCAGCGCCATTAAGTCACGTGATCACTACATGATAGTCATGTGATCAGTCCATGCTCAGTCACGGTATCAGTGCATGATCAGCCACGTGATCAGTGCATGATCTGTCACATGATTAGTGTATGATCATCCACGTGATCAGTGCATGGGCAGTCATGTGATCAGTGCATGATATAGACGTGATCAGTGCATGATCAGTCTCGTGATCAGTGCATGATAGCCACGTGATCAGTGCATGATCAGTCACCTGATGGGTGTATGATCATTCACGTGACCTGTACATGGTAGCTACATGATCATTGCATGATCAGCCACGTGAGTAGTGCATGATAGCCACGTGATCACTGCATGATCAGTCACGTGATCAGTGCATGATCAGTCATGTGACCAGTGCATGGTAGCTCGTGATCATGGCATGATCAGCCACGTGAGCAGTGCATGATAGCCACGTGATCAGTGCATGATCAGACACGTGATCAGTGCATGATCAGCGTGATCAGTGCATGATCAGCCACGTGATCAGTGCATGATCAGGCACGTGATCAGTGTATGTCCAGCCAAGTGATCAGTGCATGATAGCCACGTGATCAGTGCATGATCAGTCACGTGATCAGTGCATGATCAGTTCGTGATCAGTGTATGATCAGCCACGTGATCAGTGCATGATCAGCCACATGATCAGTGCATGATCAGTTCGTGATCAGTGCATGATCAGTCACGTGATCAGTACATGATAGCTCGTGATCATTGCATGATCAGCCACGTGATCAGTGCATGATGTACGTGATCAGTGCATAGCCGTGATCAGTGCATGATCAGCCACGTGATCAGTGCATGAAGCCACGTGATCAGTGCATGATCAGTCACGTGATCATGTGTGATCAGCCACGTGATCAGTGCATGATCAGCCACGTGATCAGTGCATGATCAATTCGTGATCAGTGCATGATCAGTCCATGACAGTGCATGGTTGCTCGTGATGGTGCATGATCAGTGCATGTAGCAGTGCATGAGTGCATGATCAGTGCGATCAGTCCGTGATCAGTACGCATGATCAGTGATGATCGCGTCATTCCCCAGTGCATGATCAGTCCGTGATCAGTACATGATTGCTACGTGATCAGTGCATGATCAGCCACGTGATCAGTGCATGATAGCCACGTGATCAGTGCATGATTGCGTGATCAGTGTATGATCAGCCACGTGATCAGTGCATGATGCCACGTGATCAGTGCATGATAGTCACGTGACAGTGCATGATCAGTCACGTGATCAGTGCATGATCAGCCACGTGATCAGTGCATGATAGCCGTGATCAGTGCATGATCAGTCACGTGATCAGTGCATGATCAGCCACGTGATCAGTGCATGATCAACGTGATCAGTGCATGATCAGCCACGTGATCAGTGTGATAGTACGTGATCAGTGCATGATAGCCACGTGATCAGTGCATGATCAGTCACGTGATCAGTGCATGATCAGCCACGTGATCAGTGCATGATCATCACGTGATCAGTGCATGATCATCCCGTGATCAGTGCATGATCAGTCACGTGATCAGTGCATGATATAGTGAACAGTGCATGATCAGTCACGTGATCAGTGCATGATATCCACGTGATCAGTGCATGATCATCACGTGATCAGTGTATGATCAGCCACGTGAACAGTGCATGCTCAGTCACGTGATCTGGGCCTGCTGAGCTGCGTGATTACTGTCTGCTCATCTGACAATTGCCAGCTGAGCTGCACGATTCCTGCCTGTCATCTGCTTGACAATTGCCAGCTGTGCTGCGTAATTCCTGCCTGCTCAGCTGCTTGATTATTGCCAGCTGAGCAGCATGATTCCTCACAGCTGAGTTCCATGATTATGCCTGCTGACTGTTTGATTCGTGCCTACTCAGCTCTTTGTTTATTGCCTCCAGAGGCACATGATCAGTGTATGATAGCAAACATGATCAGCGCATGATCAGTCACATGATCAGCGCCATTAAGTCACGTGATCACTACATGATAGTCATGTGATCAGTCCATGCTCAGTCACGGTATCAGTGCATGATCAGCCACGTGATCAGTGCATGATCAGTCACGTGATCAGTGTATGATCATCCACGTGATCAGTGCATGCAGTCATGTGATCAGTGCATGATATACGTGATCAGTGCATGATCAGTCACGTGATCAGTGCATGATAGCCACGTGATCAGTGCATGATCAGTCACTGATGGGTGTATGATCATTCACGTGACCAGTACATGGTAGCTACATGATCATTGCATGATCAGCCACGTGATCAGTGCATGATAGCCACGTGATCAGTGCATGATCAGCCACGTGATCAGTGCATGATCAGTCACGTGATCAGTGCATGATCAGCCACGTGATCAGTGCATGATCAGCCACGTGATCAGTGCATGATCAGCCACGTGATCAGTGCATGATCAGCCACGTGATCAGTGCATGATCAGTCACGTGATCAGTGCATGATCAGTCACGTGATCAGTGCATGATCAGCCACGTGATCAGTGCATGATAGCCACGTGATCAGTGCATGATCAGTCACGTGATCAGTGCATGATCAGTCACGTGATCAGTGCATGATCAGCGTGATCAGTGCATGATCAGCACGTGATCAGTGCATGATCAGCCACGTGATCAGTGCATGATAGCCACGTGATCAGTGCATGATCAGTCACGTGATCAGTGCATGATCAGTGCGTGATCAGTGCATGATCAGCCACGTGATCAGTGCATGATCAGCCACGTGATCAGTGCATGATCAATTGCGTGATCAGTGCATGATCAGTCACGTGATCAGTGCATGGTAGCCACGTGATCAGTGCATGATCAGCCACGTGATCAGTGCATGATAGCCACGTGATCAGTGCATGATGTACGTGATCAGTGCATGATCAGTCATGTGATCGTGTGATCAGCCACGTGATCAGTGCATGATATCCACGTGATCAGTGCATGATCAGCCACGTGATCAGTGCATGAGAGCCACGTGATCAGTGCATGATCAGTCACGTGATAGTGTGATCAGCCACGTGATCAGTGCATGATCAGCCACGTGATCAGTGCATGATCAATCACGTGATCAGTGCATGATCAGTCACGTGACCAGTACATGGTTGCTCGTGATCGTGCATGATCAGCCACGTGATCAGTGCATGATAGCCACGTGATCAGTGCATGATCAGTCACGTGATCAGTGCATGATCAGTCACGTGATCAGTGCATGATCATTACGTGATCAGTGCATGATCAGTCCGTACCAGTATATGGTTGCTACGTGATCAGTGATGATCCACGTGATCAGTGCATGATAGCCACGTGATCAGTGCATGAGTCGTGATCAGTGTGATCAGCCACGTGATCAGTGCATGAGTGCCACGTGATCAGTGCATGATAGTCACGTGATCAGTGCATGATCAGTCACGTGATCAGTGCATGATCAGCCACGTGATCAGTGCATGATAGCCACGTGATCAGTGCATGATCAGTCACGTGATCAGTGCATGATCAGCCACGTGATCAGTGCATGTCAGCACGTGAACAGTGTATGATCAGCCACGTGATCAGTGCATGATAGCCACGTGATCAGTGCATGATAGCCACGTGATCAGTGCATGATCAGTCACGTGATCAGTGTGTGATCAGCCACGTGATCAGTGCATGATCATCACGTGATGTGCATGATCATCCACGTGATCAGTGCATGATCAGTCACGTGATCAGTGCATGATCAGCCGTGATCAGTGCATGATCAGCCACGTGATCAGTGCATGATATCCAAGTGATCAGTGCATGATCATCACGTGATCAGTGTATGATCAGCCACGAACAGTGCATGCTCAGTCACGTGATCAGGGCCTGCTGAGCTGCGTGATTACTGTCTGCTCATCTGCTTGACAATTGCCAGCTGAGCTGCACGATTCCTGCCTGTCATCTGCTTGACAATTGCCAGCTGTGCTGCGTAATTCCTGCCTGCTCAGCTGCTTGATTATTGCCAGCTGAGCAGCATGATTCCTCACAGCTGAGTTCCATGATTATTGCCTGCTGACTGTTTGATTCGTGCCTACTCAGCTCTTTGTTTATTGCCTCCAGAGGCACATGATCAGTGTATGATAGCAAACATGATCAGCGCATGATCAGTCACATGATCAGCGCCATTAAGTCACGTGATCACTACATGATAGTCATGTGATCAGTCCATGCTCAGTCACGGTATCAGTGCATGATCAGCCACGTGATCAGTGCATGATCTGTCACATGATTAGTGTATGATCATCCACGTGATCAGTGCATGGGCAGTCATGTGATCAGTGCATGATATAGACGTGATCAGTGCATGATCAGCTAGTGATCAGTGCATGATAGCCACGTGATCAGTGCATGATCAGTCACTGATGGGTGTATGATCATTCACGTGACCTGTACATGGTAGCTACATGATCATTGCATGATCAGCCACGTGATCAGTGCATGATAGCCACGTGATCAGTGCATGATCAGTCACGTGATCAGTGCATGATCAGTCACGTGATCAGTGCATGATCAGCCACGTGATCAGTGCATGATCAGCCACGTGATCAGTGCATGATCAGCCACGTGATCAGTGCATGATAGCCACGTGATCAGTGCATGATCAGTCACGTGATCAGTGCATGATCAGTCACGTGATCAGTGCATGATCAGCCACGTGATCAGTGCATGATCAGCCACGTGATCAGTGCATGATCAGTCACGTGATCAGTGCATGATCAGTCACGTGATCAGTGCATGGTAGCCACGTGATCATTGCATGATCAGCCACGTGATCAGTGCATGATAGCCACGTGATCAGTGCATGATAGCCACGTGATCAGTGCATGATCAGTCACGTGATCATGTGTGATCAGCCACGTGATCAGTGCATGATATCCATGATCAGTGCATGATCAGCACGTGATCAGTGCATGATAGCCACGTGATCAGTGCATGATCAGTCACGTGATCAGTGTGATCAGCCACGTGATCAGTGCATGATCAGCCACGTGATCAGTGCATGATCAGTTCGTGATCAGTGCATGATCAGTCACGTGACCAGTATATGGTAGCTATGATCATTCCATGATAGCCACGTGAGCAGTGCATGATAGCCCGTGATGTGTGCAGTTACGTGAGCAGAGTATGATCAGCCACGTGATCAGTGCATGAGTGCCACGTGATCAGTGCATGATATGTCACGTGACAGGTGTGTGATCAGCCACGTGAACAGTGCATGTTCAGCCACGTGATCAGTGCATGATAGCCACGTGATCAGTGCATGATCAGTTACGTGAGCAGTGTATGATCAGCCACGTGATCAGTGCATGGTCAGACACGTGAACAGTGTATGATCAGCCACGTGATCAGTGCATGATATCCAAGTGATCAGTGCATGATCATCACGTGATCAGTGTATGATCAGCCACGTGAACAGTGCATGCTCAGTCACGTGATCTGGGCCTGCTGAGCTGCGTGATTACTGTCTGCTCATCTGCTTGACAATTGCCAGCTGAGCTGCACGATTCCTGCCTGTCATCTGCTTGACAATTGCCAGCTGTGCTGCGTAATTCCTGCCTGCTCAGCTGCTTGATTATTGCCAGCTGAGCAGCATGATTCCTCACACCTGAGTTCCATGATTATTGCCTGCTGACTGTTTGATTCGTGCCTACTCAGCTCTTTGTTTATTGCCTCCAGAGGCACATGATCAGTGTATGATAGCAAACATGATCAGTGCATGATCAGTCACATGATCAGCGCCATTAAGTCACGTGATCACTACATGATAGTCATGTGATCAGTCCATGCTCAGTCACGGTATCAGTGCATGATCAGCCACGTGATCAGTGCATGATCTGTCACATGATTAGTGTATGATCATCCACGTGATCAGTGCATGCAGTCATGTGATCAGTGCATGATATAGGCGTGATCAGTGCATGATCAGTCTCGTGATCAGTGCATGATAGCCACGTGATCAGTGCATGATCAGTCACCTGATGGGTGTATGATCATTCACGTGACCTGTACATGGTAGCTACATGATCATTGCATGATCAGCCACGTGAGTAGTGCATGATAGCCACGTGATCAGTGCATGATCAGTCACGTGATCAGTGCATGATCAGTCATGTGACCAGTACATGGTAGCTGCGTGATCATGGCATGATCAGCCACGTGAGCAGTGCATGATAGCCACGTGATCAGTGCATGATCAGCCACGTGATCAGTGCATGATCAGTCACGTGATCAGTGCATGATCAGCCACGTGATCAGTGCATGATCAGCACGTGATCAGTGCATGATCAGCCACGTGATCAGTGCATGATAGCCACGTGATCAGTGCATGATCAGTCACGTGATCAGTGCATGATCAGCCACGTGATCAGTGCATGATCAGCCACGTGATCAGTGCATGATCAGCCACGTGATCAGTGCATGATCAATTTCGTGATCAGTGCATGATCAGTCACGTGATCAGCATGATAGCTCGTGATCATTGCATGATCAGCCACGTGTCAGTGCATGATAGCCCACGTGATCAGTGCATGATAGCCACGTGATCAGTGCATGATCAGTCATGTGATCAGTGTGATCAGCCACGTGATCAGTGCATGATCAGTCACGTGATCAGTGCATGATCATCCACGTGATCAGTGCATGATCAGTCATGTGATCAGTGCATGATATAGGCGTGATCAGTGCATGATCAGTCCGTGATCAGTGCATGATAGCCACGTGATCAGTGCATGATCAGTCACGTGATGGTGCGATCATTCACGTGACCTGTACATGGTAGCTACATGATCATTGCATGATCAGCCACGAGTCAGTGCATGATAGCCACGTGATCAGTGCATGATCAGTCACGTGATCAGTGCATGATCAGTCATGACAGTACATGATAGCTCGTGATCATGGCATGATCAGCCACGTGATCAGTGCATGATAGCCACGTGATCAGTGCATGATCAGACACGTGATCAGTGCATGATCAGTCACGTGATCAGTGCATGATCAGCCACGTGATCAGTGCATGATCAGGCACGTGATCAGTGCATGATCAGCCACGTGATCAGTGCATGATAGCCACGTGATCAGTGCATGATCAGTCACGTGATCAGTGCATGATCAGTCATGTGATCAGTGCATGATCAGCCACGTGATCAGTGCATGATCAGCCACGTGATCAGTGCATGATCAATCACGTGATCAGTGCATGATCAGTCACGTGACCAGTACATGGTAGCTACGTGATCATGCATGATCAGCCACGTGATCAGTGCATGATAGCCACGTGATCAGTGCATGATCAGTCAGTGATACGTGTGATCAGCCACGTGATCAGTGCATGATATCCACGTGATCAGTGCATGACACGTGATCAGTGCATGAGCCACGTGATCAGTGCATGATCAGTCACGTGATACATGTGTGATCAGCCACGTGATCAGTGCATGATGAGCCACGTGATCAGTGCAGGATCAATTACGTGATCAGTGCATGATCAGTCACGTGACCAGTACATGGTTGCTACGTGATCGTTGCATGATCAGCCACGTGAGCAGAGCATGATAGCCACGTGATCAGTGCATGATCAGTCACGTGATCAGTACATGATCAGTCACGTGAACAGTGCATGATCATTTACGTGATCTGTGCATGATCAGTCACGTGACCAGTATATGGTAGCTCGTGATCATTCCATGACGAGCCACGTGAGCAGTGCATGATAGCCACGTGATGTGTGCATGATGATTCGTGAGCAGTATGATCAGCCACGTGATCAGTGCATGAGTGCCACGTGATCAGTGCATGATATGTCACGTGACAGGTGTGTGATCAGCCACGTGAACAGTGCATGTTCAGCCACGTGATCAGTGCATGATAGCCACGTGATCAGTGCATGATCAGTTACGTGAGCAGTGTATGATCAGCCACGTGATCAGTGCATGGTCAGACACGTGAACAGTGTATGATCAGCCACGTGATCAGTGCATGATATCCAAGTGATCAGTGCATGATCATCACGTGATCAGTGTATGATCAGCCACGTGAACAGTGCATGCTCAGTCACGTGATCTGGGCCTGCTGAGCTGCGTGATTACTGTCTGCTCATCTGCTTGACAATTGCCAGCTGAGCTGCACGATTCCTGCCTGTCATCTGCTTGACAATTGCCAGCTGTGCTGCGTAATTCCTGCCTGCTCAGCTGCTTGATTATTGCCAGCTGAGCAGCATGATTCCTCACAGCTGAGTTCCATGATTATTGCCTGCTGACTGTTTGATTCGTGCCTACTCAGCTCTTTGTTTATTGCCTCCAGAGGCACATGATCAGTGTATGATAGCAAACATGATCAGCGCATGATCAGTCACATGATCAGCGCCATTAAGTCACGTGATCACTACATGATAGTCATGTGATCAGTCCATGCTCAGTCACGGTATCAGTGCATGATCAGCCACGTGATCAGTGCATGATCTGTCACAAGATTAGTGTATGATCATCCACGTGATCAGTGCGGGCAGTCATGTGATCAGTGCATGATATAGACGTGATCAGTGCATGATCAGTCACGTGATCAGTGCATGATAGCCACGTGATCAGTGCATGATCAGTCACCTGATGGGTGTATGATCATTCACGTGACCTGTACATGGTAGCTACATGATCATTGCATGATCAGCCACGTGAGTAGTGCATGATAGCCACGTGATCACTGCATGATCAGTCACGTGATCAGTGCATGATCAGTCATGTGACCAGTACATGGTAGCTGCGTGATCATGCATGATCAGCCACGTGAGCAGTGCATGATAGCCACGTGATCAGTGCATGATCAGACACGTGATCAGTGCATGATCAGTCACGTGATCAGTGCATGATCAGCCACGTGATCAGTGCATGATCAGGCACGTGATCAGTGTATGTCAGCCACGTGATCAGTGCATGATAGCCACGTGATCAGTGCATGATCAGTCACGTGATCAGTGCATGATCAGTTATGTGATCAGTGCATGATCAGCCACGTGATCAGTGCATGATCAGCCACGTGATCAGTGCATGATCAATTACGTGATCAGTGCATGATCAGTCACGTGACAGTACATGTAGCTCGTGATCAGTGCATGATCAGCCACGTGATCAGTGCATGATGCCACGATGATCAGTGCATGACAGCCACGTGATCAGTGCATGATCAGCCGTGATCAGTGCATGATCAGTCCGCGTGATCATGTGTGATCAGCCACGTGATCAGTGCATGATGAGCCACGTGATCAGTGCATGATCAATTCGTGATCAGTGCATGATCAGTCACGTGCAGTACATGGTTGCTCGTGATCGTTGCATGATCAGCCACGTGATCAGTGCATGATAGCCACGTGATCAGTGCATGATCAGTCACGTGATCAGTGCATGATCAGTCACGTGATCAGTGCATGATCATTCCGTGATCAGTGCATGATCAGTCACGTGACCAGTGCATATGGTTGCACGTGATCATTCCATGACAGCCGTGACAGTGCATGATAGCCACGTGATCATGTGCATGAGATTCGTGAGCGAGTATGATCAGCCACGTGATCAGTGCATGAGTGCCACGTGATCAGTGCATGATATGTCACGTGACAGTGTGTGATCAGCCACGTGATCAGTGCATGATCAGCCACGTGATCAGTGCATGATGCCACGTGATCAGTGCATGATCAGTTCGTGAGCAGTGCATGATCAGCCACGTGATCAGTGCATGAGTGCCACGTGATCAGTGCATGATAGTCACGTGATCAGTGCATGATCAGCCACGTGACAGTGCATGATCAGCCACGTGATCAGTGCATGATCAGCCACGTGATCAGTGCATGATCAGTCACGTGATCAGTGCATGATCAGCCACGTGATCAGTGCATGATCAGACACGTGATCAGTGTATGATCAGCCACGTGAACAGTGCATGCTCAGTCACGTGATCTGGGCCTGCTGAGCTGCGTGATTACTGTCTGCTCATCTGCTTGACAATTGCCAGCTGAGCTGCACGATTCCTGCCTGTCATCTGCTTGACAATTGCCAGCTGTGCTGCGTAATTCCTGCCTGCTCAGCTGCTTGATTATTGCCAGCTGAGCAGCATGATTCCTCACAGCTGAGTTCCATGATTATTGCCTGCTGACTGTTTGATTCGTGCCTACTCAGCTCTTTGTTTATTGCCTCCAGAGGCACATGATCAGTGTATGATAGCAAACATGATCAGTGCATGATCAGTCACATGATCAGCGCCATTAAGTCACGTGATCACTACATGATAGTCATGTGATCAGTCCATGCTCAGTCACGGTATCAGTGCATGATCAGCCACGTGATCAGTGCATGATCTGTCACATGATTAGTGTATGATCATCCACGTGATCAGTGCATGGGCAGTCATGTGATCAGTGCATGATATAGACGTGATCAGTGCATGATCAGTCACGTGATCAGTGCATGATAGCCACGTGATCAGTGCATGATCAGTCACCTGATGGGTGTATGATCATTCACGTGACCTGTACATGGTAGCTACATGATCATTGCATGATCAGCCACGTGAGTAGTGCATGATAGCCACGTGATCAGTGCATGATCAGTCACGTGATCAGTGCATGATCAGTCATGTGATCAGTGCATGATCAGCCACGTGATCAGTGCATGATCAGCCACGTGATCAGTGCATGATCAGCCACGTGATCAGTGCATGATCAGTCACGTGATCACATGGTCAGCCACGTGATCAGTGCATGATCAGCCACGTGATCAGTGCATGATAGCCACGTGATCAGTGCATGATAGTCACGTGATCAGTGCATGATCAGTCACGTGATACATGTGTGATCAGCCACGTGATCAGTGCATGATGAGCCACGTGATCAGTGCATGATCAATTACGTGATCAGTGCATGATCAGTCACGTGACCAGTACATGGTTGCTACGTGATCGTGCATGATCAGCCACGTGAGCAGTGCATGATAGCCACGTGATCAGTGCATGATCAGTCACGTGATCAGTACATGATCAGTCACGTGAACAGTGCATGATCATTTACGTGATCAGTGCATGATCAGTCACGTGACAGTATATGGTTGCGTGATCATTCCATGACAGCCACGTGAGCAGTGCATGATAGCCACGTGATGTGTGCATGAGTTACGTGAGCAGAGTATGATCAGCCACGTGATCAGTGCATGAGTGCCACGTGATCAGTGCATGATATGTCACGTGACAGGTGTGTGATCAGCCACGTGAACAGTGCATGTTCAGCCACGTGATCAGTGCATGATAGCCACGTGATCAGTGCATGATCAGTTACGTGAGCAGTGTATGATCAGCCACGTGATCAGTGCATGGTCAGACACGTGAACAGTGTATGATCAGCCACGTGATCAGTGCATGATATCCAAGTGATCAGTGCATGATCATCACGTGATCAGTGTATGATCAGCCACGTGAACAGTGCATGCTCAGTCACGTGATCTGGGCCTGCTGAGCTGCGTGATTACTGTCTGCTCATCTGCTTGACAATTGCCAGCTGAGCTGCACGATTCCTGCCTGTCATCTGCTTGACAATTGCCAGCTGTGCTGCGTAATTCCTGCCTGCTCAGCTGCTTGATTATTGCCAGCTGAGCAGCATGATTCCTCACACCTGAGTTCCATGATTATTGCCTGCTGACTGTTTGATTCGTGCCTACTCAGCTCTTTGTTTATTGCCTCCAGAGGCACATGATCAGTGTATGATAGCAAACATGATCAGCGCATGATCAGTCACATGATCAGCGCCATTAAGTCACGTGATCACTACATGATAGTCATGTGATCAGTCCATGCTCAGTCACGGTATCAGTGCATGATCAGCCACGTGATCAGTGCATGATCTGTCACATGATTAGTGTATGATCATCCACGTGATCAGTGCATGGGCAGTCATGTGATCAGTGCATGATATAGACGTGATCAGTGCATGATCAGTCTCGTGATCAGTGCATGATAGCCACGTGATCAGTGCATGATCAGTCACCTGATGGGTGTATGATCATTCACGTGACCTGCATGGTAGCTACATGATCATTGCATGATCAGCCACGTGAGTAGTGCATGATAGCCACGTGATCAGTGCATGATCAGTCACGTGATCAGTGCATGATCAGTCATGTGACCAGTACATGGTAGCTGCGTGATCATGGCATGATCAGCCACGTGAGCAGTGCATGATAGCCACGTGATCAGTGCATGATCAGACACGTGATCAGTGCATGATCAGTCACGTGATCAGTGCATGATCAGCCACGTGATCAGTGCATGATCAGCCACGTGATCAGTGCATGATCAGCCACGTGATCAGTGCATGATAGCCACGTGATCAGTGCATGATCAGTCACGTGATCAGTGCATGATCAGTCACGTGATCAGTGCATGATCAGCCACGTGATCAGTGCATGATCAGCCACGTGATCAGTGCATGATCATTACGTGATCAGTGCATGATCAGTCACGTGATCAGTGCATGGTAGCCACGTGATCATTGCATGATCAGCCACGTGATCAGTGCATGATAGCCACGTGATCAGTGCATGATAGCCACGTGATCAGTGCATGATCAGTCACGTGATCAGTGCATGATCAGCCACGTGATCAGTGCATGTGATCAGTGCCATCCCGTGATCAGTGCATGCAGCCACGTGATCAGTGCATGATATACGTGATCAGTGCATGATCAGTCGTGATCAGTGCATGATAGCCACGTGATCAGTGCATGATCAGTCACGTGATCAGTGCATGATCAGTCACGTGATCAGTGCATGGTAGCTACGTGATCAGTGCATGATCAGCCACGTGATCAGTGCATGATAGCCACGTGATCAGTGCATGATCAGTCACGTGATCAGTGCATGATCAGTCACGTGATCAGTGCATGATCAGCCACGTGATCAGTGCATGATCAGCCACGTGATCAGTGCATGATCAGTTCGTGATCAGTGCATGATCAGTCACGTGATCAGTGCATGATAGCCACGTGATCAGTGCATGATCAGCCACGTGATCAGTGCATGACAGCCACGTGATCAGTGCATGATAGCCACGTGATCAGTGCATGATCAGTCACGTGATCATGTGTGATCAGCCACGTGATCAGTGCATGATCAGCCACGTGATCAGTGCATGATCAATTACGTGATCAGTGCATGATCAGTCACGTGACCAGTACATGGTTGCTACGTGATCGTTGCATGATCAGCCACGTGAGCAGTGCATGATAGCCACGTGATCAGTGCATGATCAGTCACGTGATCAGTGCATGATCAGTCACGTGACAGTGCATGATCATTACGTGATCAGTGCATGATCAGTCACGTGACCAGTATATGGTAGCCGTGATCATTCCATGACAGCCACGTGAGCAGTGCATGATAGCGTGATGTGTGCATGAGTTCGTGAGCAGAGTATGATCAGCCACGTGATCAGTGCATGAGTGCCACGTGATCAGTGCATGATATGTCACGTGACAGGTGTGTGATCAGCCACGTGATCAGTGCATGATCAGCCACGTGATCAGTGCATGATAGCCACGTGATCAGTGCATGATCAGTTACGTGATCAGTGTATGATCAGCCACGTGATCAGTGCATGGTCAGACACGTGACAGTGTATGATCAGCCACGTGATCAGTGCATGATATCCAAGTGATCAGTGCATGATCATCACGTGATCAGTGTATGATCAGCCACGTGAACAGTGCATGCTCAGTCACGTGATCAGGGCCTGCTGAGCTGCGTGATTACTGTCTGCTCATCTGCTTGACAATTGCCAGCTGAGCTGCACGATTCCTGCCTGTCATCTGCTTGACAATTGCCAGCTGTGCTGCGTAATTCCTGCCTGCTCAGCTGCTTGATTATTGCCAGCTGAGCAGCATGATTCCTCACACCTGAGTTCCATGATTATTGCCTGCTGACTGTTTGATTCGTGCCTACTCAGCTCTTTGTTTATTGCCTCCAGAGGCACATGATCAGTGTATGATAGCAAACATGATCAGTGCATGATCAGTCACATGATCAGCGCCATTAAGTCACGTGATCACTGCATGATAGTCATGTGATCAGTCCATGATCAGTCACGGTATCAGTGCATGATCAGCCACGTGATCAGTGCATGATCAGTCACATGATAGTGTATGATCATCCACGTGATCAGTGCATGCAGTCATGTGATCAGTGCATGAGTATAGACGTGATCAGTGCATGATCAGTCACGTGATCAGTGCATGATAGCCACGTGATCAGTGCATGATCAGTCACGTGATGGGTGTATGATCAGTCACGTGACCAGTACATGTAGCTACATGATCATTGCATGATCAGCCACGTGAGTAGTGCATGATAGCCACGTGATCAGTGCATGATCAGTCACGTGATCAGTGCATGATCAGTCATGACCAGTACATGGTAGCTGCGTGATCATGTGATGCCACGTGAGCAGTGCATGATAGCCACGTGATCAGTGCATGATCAGACGTGATCAGTGCATGATCAGTCACGTGATCAGTGCATGATCAGCCACGTGATCAGTGCATGATCAGGCGTGATCAGTGCATGATCAGCCACGTGATCAGTGCATGATAGCCACGTGATCAGTGCATGATCAGTCACGTGATCAGTGCATGATCACATGTGATCAGTGTATGATCAGCCACGTGATCAGTGCATGATCAGCCACGTGATCAGTGCATGATCAATTCGTGATCAGTGCATGATCAGTCGTGATCAGTGCATGGTCAGCACGTGATCAGTGCATGATCAGCCACGTGATCAGTGCATGATAGCCACGTGATCAGTGCATGGGCAGTCATGTGATCAGTGCATGATATGACGTGAACAGTGCATGATCAGCCACGTGATCAGTGCATGATATCACGTGATCAGTGCATGATCATCCACGTGATCAGTGCATGATCAGTCACGTGATCAGTGCATGATATACATGATCAGTGCATGATCAGCCACGTGATCAGTGCATGATCAGCCACGTGATCAGTGCATGATCAGTCACGTGATCAGTGCATGATCAGTCATGTGATCAGTCCATGAAGCTACGTGATCAGTGCATGATCAGCCACGTGATAGTGCATGATAGCCACGTGATCAGTGCATGATCAGTCACGTGATCAGTGCATGATCAGTCATGTGATCAGTGCATGATAGCACGTGATCAGTGCATGATCAGCCACGTGATCAGTGCATGATAGCCACGTGATCAGTGCATGATCAGCCACGTGATCAGTGCATGATCAGTCACGTGATCAGTGCATGATCAGCCACATGATCAGTGCATGATCAGCCACGTGATCAGTGCATGATCAGCCACGTGATCAGTGCATGATCAGCCACGTGATCAGTGCATGATCAGTCACGTGACCAGTACATGGTAGTTGCGATCATGCATGATCAGCCACGTGATCAGTGCATGATAGCCACGTGATCAGTGCATGATCAGTCACGTGATCAGTGTGTGATCAGCCACGTGATCAGTGCATGATATCCACGTGATCAGTGCATGATCAGCCACGTGATCAGTGCATGAGCCACGTGATCAGTGCATGATCAGTCACGTGATACGGTGTGATCAGCCACGTGATCAGTGCATGATGAGCCACGTGATCAGTGCATGATCAATTATGATCAGTGCATGATCAGTCACGTGACCAGTACATGGTTGCTACGTGATCGTGCATGATCAGCCACGTGAGCAGTGCATGATAGCCACGTGATCAGTGCATGATCAGTCACGTGATCAGTACATGATCAGTCACGTGATCAGTGCATGATCATTTACGTGATCTGTGCATGATCAGTCACGTGACCAGTATATGGTAGCTACGTGATCATTCCATGACGAGCCACGTGAGCAGTGCATGATAGCCACGTGATGTGTGCATGAGTTACGTGAGCAGAGTATGATCAGCCACGTGATCAGTGCATGAGTGCCACGTGATCAGTGCATGATATGTCACGTGACAGGTGTGTGATCAGCCACGTGAACAGTGCATGTTCAGCCACGTGATCAGTGCATGATAGCCACGTGATCAGTGCATGATCAGTTACGTGAGCAGTGTATGATCAGCCACGTGATCAGTGCATGGTCAGACACGTGAACAGTGTATGATCAGCCACGTGATCAGTGCATGATATCCAAGTGATCAGTGCATGATCATCACGTGATCAGTGTATGATCAGCCACGTGAACAGTGCATGCTCAGTCACGTGATCTGGGCCTGCTGAGCTGCGTGATTACTGTCTGCTCATCTGCTTGACAATTGCCAGCTGAGCTGCACGATTCCTGCCTGTCATCTGCTTGACAATTGCCAGCTGTGCTGCGTAATTCCTGCCTGCTCAGCTGCTTGATTATTGCCAGCTGAGCAGCATGATTCCTCACACCTGAGTTCCATGATTATTGCCTGCTGACTGTTTGATTCGTGCCTACTCAGCTCTTTGTTTATTGCCTCCAGAGGCACATGATCAGTGTATGATAGCAAACATGATCAGCGCATGATCAGTCACATGATCAGCGCCATTAAGTCACGTGATCACTACATGATAGTCATGTGATCAGTCCATGCTCAGTCACGGTATCAGTGCATGATCAGCCACGTGATCAGTGCATGATCTGTCACATGATTAGTGTATGATCATCCACGTGATCAGTGCATGGGCAGTCATGTGATCAGTGCATGATATAGACGTGATCAGTGCATGATCAGTCTCGTGATCAGTGCATGATAGCCACGTGATCAGTGCATGATCAGTCACCTGATGGGTGTATGATCATTCACGTGACCTGTACATGGTAGCTACATGATCATTGCATGATCAGCCACGTGAGTAGTGCATGATAGCCACGTGATCACTGCATGATCAGTCACGTGATCAGTGCATGATCAGTCATGTGACCAGTACATGGTAGCTGCGTGATCATGGCATGATCAGCCACGTGAGCAGTGCATGATAGCCACGTGATCAGTGCATGATCAGACACGTGATCAGTGCATGATCAGTCACGTGATCAGTGCATGATCAGCCACGTGATCAGTGCATGATCAGCCACGTGATCAGTGTATGATCAGCCACGTGATCAGTGCATGATAGCCACGTGATCAGTGCATGATCAGTCACGTGATCAGTGCATGATCAGCCATGTGATCAGTGCATGATCAGCCACGTGATCAGTGCATGATCAGTCACATGATCAGTGCATGATCAATTACGTGCTCAGTGCATGATCAGTCACGTGACAGTGCATGATAGCCACGTGATCAGTGCATGATCAGCCACGTGATCAGTGCATGATAGCCACGTGATCAGTGCATGATCAGCCACGTGATCAGTGCATGATCAGCACGTGATCAGTGCATGATCAGTCACGTGATCATGCATGATCAGCCACGTGATCAGTGCATGATAGCCACGTGATCAGTGCATGATCAATTACGTGATCAGTGCATGATCAGTCACGTGATCAGTGCATGGTTACCGTGATCAGTGCATGATCAGCCACGTGAGCAGTGCATGATAGCCACGTGATCAGTGCATGATCAGTCACGTGATCAGCATGATCAGTCACGTGAATCAGTGCATGATCAGTTACGTGATCAGTGCATGATCAGTCACGTGATCAGTGCATGGTCAGCTACGTGATCATTGCATGATCAGCCACGTGATCAGTGCATGATAGCCACGTGATCAGTGCATGAGTTACGTGATCAGTGTATGATCAGCCACGTGATCAGTGCATGAGTGCCACGTGATCAGTGCATGATAGTCACGTGATCAGTGTGTGATCAGCCACGTGATCAGTGCATGATCAGCCACGTGATCAGTGCATGATAGCCACGTGATCAGTGCATGATCAGTTACGTGATCAGTGCATGATCAGCCACGTGATCAGTGCATGAGTGCCACGTGATCAGTGCATGATATACACGTGATCAGTGCATGATCAGCCACGTGATCAGTGCATGATCAGCCACGTGATCAGTGCATGATCAGTCACGTGATCAGTGCATGATCAGCCACGTGATCAGTGCATGAGTCCACGTGATCAGTGCATGATAGCCACGTGATCAGTGTGATCAGCCACGTGATCAGTGCATGATCAGCCACGTGATCAGTGCATGATAGCCACGTGATCAGTGCATGATCAGTCACGTGATCAGTGCATGATCAGCCACGTGATCAGTGCATGATCAGTCACGTGATCAGTGTATGATCAGCCACGTGATCAGTGCATGCTCAGTCACGTGATCAGGGCCTGCTGACTGCGTGATTACTGTCTGCTCATCTGCTTGACAATTGCCAGCTGAGCTGCACGATTCCTGCCTGTCATCTGCTTGACAATTGCCAGCTGTGCTGCGTAATTCCTGCCTGCTCAGCTGCTTGATTATTGCCAGCTGAGCAGCATGATTCCTCACAGCTGAGTTCCATGATTATTGCCTGCTGACTGTTTGATTCGTGCCTACTCAGCTCTTTGTTTATTGCCTCCAGAGGCACATGATCAGTGTATGATAGCAAACATGATCAGTGCATGATCAGTCACATGATCAGTGCCATTAAGTCACGTGATCAGTACATGATAGTCATGTGATCAGTCCATGATCAGTCACGTGATCAGTGCATGATCAGCCACGTGATCAGTGCATGATAGTCACGTGATCAGTGCATGATCATCCACGTGATCAGTGCATGATAGTCATGTGATCAGTGCATGATATAGACGTGATCAGTGCATGATCAGTCACGTGATCAGTGCATGATCAGCACGTGATCAGTGCATGATCAGTCACGTGATCAGTGCATGATCAGTCACGTGACCAGTACATGGTAGCTACATGATCAGTGCATGATCAGCCACGTGATCAGTGCATGATCAGCCACGTGATCAGTGCATGATCAGTCACGTGACAGTATATGGTAGCCACGTGATCAGTGCATGACAGCCACGTGATCAGTGCATGATAGCCACGTGATGTGTGCATGAGCACGTGATCAGTGCATGATCAGCCACGTGATCAGTGCATGATGCCACGTGATCAGTGCATGATCAGCCACGTGATCAGTGCATGATCAGCCACGTGATCAGTGCATGATCAGCCACGTGATCAGTGCATGATAGCCACGTGATCAGTGCATGATCAATCACGTGATCAGTGTATGATCAGCCACGTGAACAGTGCATGCTCAGTCACGTGATCAGGGCCTGCTGAGCTGCGTGATTACTGTCTGCTCATCTGCTTGACAATTGCCAGCTGAGCTGCACGATTCCTGCCTGTCATCTGCTTGACAATTGCCAGCTGTGCTGCGTAATTCCTGCCTGCTCAGCTGCTTGATTATTGCCAGCTGAGCAGCATGATTCCTCACACCTGAGTTCCATGATTATTGCCTGCTGACTGTTTGATTCGTGCCTACTCAGCTCTTTGTTTATTGCCTCCAGAGGCACATGATCAGTGTATGATAGCAAACATGATCAGTGCATGATCAGTCACATGATCAGCGCCATTAAGTCACGTGATCACTACATGATAGTCATGTGATCAGTCCATGCTCAGTCACGTATCAGTGCATGATCAGCCACGTGATCAGTGCATGATCTGTCACATGATTAGTGTATGATCATCCACGTGATCAGTGCATGGGCAGTCATGTGATCAGTGCATGATATAGACGTGATCAGTGCATGATCAGTCTCGTGATCAGTGCATGATAGCCACGTGATCAGTGCATGATCAGTCACGTGATCAGTGCATGATCAGTTACGTGATCAGTGCATGATCAGCCACGTGATCAGTGCATGATCAGCCACGTGATCAGTGCATGATCAACACGTGATCAGTGCATGATCAGTCACGTGATCAGTGCATGATAGCTCGTGATCAGTGCATGATCAGCCACGTGATCAGTGCATGATAGCCACGTGATCAGTGCATGATAGCCACGTGATCAGTGCATGATCAGTCATGTGATACAGTGTGTGATCAGCCACGTGATCAGTGCATGATATCCACGTGATCAGTGCATGACAGCCACGTGATCAGTGCATGAGAGCCATGATCAGTGCATGATCAGTCACGTGATACATGTGTGATCAGCCACGTGATCAGTGCATGATGAGCCACGTGATCAGTGCATGATCAATTACGTGATCAGTGCATGATCAGTCACGTGACCAGTACATGGTTGCTACGTGATCGTTGCATGATCAGCCACGAGCATGCATGATAGCCACGTGATCAGTGCATGATCAGTCACGTGATCAGTACATGATCAGTCACGTGACAGTGCATGATCATTTACGTGATCAGTGCATGATCAGTCACGTGACCAGTATATGGTTGCTACGTGATCATTCCATGACGAGCCACGTGAGCAGTGCATGATAGCCACGTGATGTGTGCATGAGTTACGTGAGCAGAGTATGATCAGCCACGTGATCAGTGCATGAGTGCCACGTGATCAGTGCATGATATGTCACGTGACAGGTGTGTGATCAGCCACGTGAACAGTGCATGTTCAGCCACGTGATCAGTGCATGATAGCCACGTGATCAGTGCATGATGCACGTGATCAGTGCATGATGCCACGTGATCAGTGCATGATCAGCCACGTGATCAGTGCATGATCAGCCACGTGAACAGTGCATGATCAGCCACGTGATCAGTGCATGATAGCCACGTGATCAGTGCATGATCATCACGTGATCAGTGTATGATCAGCCACGTGAACAGTGCATGCTCAGTCACGTGATCAGGCCTGCTGAGCTGCGTGATTACTGTCTGCTCATCTGCTTGACAATTGCCAGCTGAGCTGCACGATTCCTGCCTGTCATCTGCTTGACAATTGCCAGCTGTGCTGTGTAATTCCTGCCTGCTCAGCTGCTTGATTATTGCCAGCTGAGCAGCATGATTCCTCACACCTGAGTTCCATGATTATTGCCTGCTGACTGTTTGATTCGTGCCTACTCAGCTCTTTGTTTATTGCCTCCAGAGGCACATGATCAGTGTATGATAGCAAACATGATCAGCGCATGATCAGTCACATGATCAGCGCCATTAAGTC
Source organism: Bos javanicus (assembly GCF_032452875.1). Taxonomy (NCBI): domain Eukaryota; kingdom Metazoa; phylum Chordata; class Mammalia; order Artiodactyla; family Bovidae; genus Bos; species Bos javanicus. Next base: position 67,971 of record NW_026894661.1, on the reverse strand, counting down.
ACGTGATCACTACATGATAGTCATGTGATCAGTCCATGCTCAGTCACGTATCAGTGCATGATCAGCCACGTGATCAGTGCATGATCTGTCACATGATTAGTGTATGATCATCCACGTGATCAGTGCATGGGCAGTCATGTGATCAGTGCATGATATAGACGTGATCAGTGCATGATCAGTCACGTGATCAGTGCATGATCAGTCACGTGATCAGCATGATGCATGATCGTGCATGCTCACGTGACCAGTATATTGCATTGCATGATGACAGCCACGTGATCAGTGCATGATAGCCACGTGATCAGTGCATGAGTCACGTGATCAGTGCATGATCAGCCACGTGATCAGTGCATGATGCCACGTGATCAGTGCATGATAGTCACGTGATCAGTGCATGATCAGCCACGTGATCAGTGCATGATCAGCCACGTGATCAGTGCATGATCAGCCACGTGATCAGTGCATGATCAGTCACGTGATCAGTGCATGATCAGCCACGTGATCAGTGCATGATCAGTCACGTGATCAGTGCATGATCAGCCACGTGATCAGTGCATGATCAGCCACGTGATCAGTGCATGATCAATTCACGTGATCAGTGCATGATCAGTCACGTGATCAGTGCATGATAGCTCACGTGATCAGTGCATGATCAGCCACGTGATCAGTGCATGATAGCCACGTGATCAGTGCATGATCAGTCATGTGATCAGTGCATGATCAGCCACGTGATCAGTGCATGATATCCACGTGATCAGTGCATGACAGCCACGTGATCAGTGCATGAGAGCCACGTGATCAGTGCATGATCAGTCACGTGATCATGTGTGATCAGCCACGTGATCAGTGCATGATCAGCCACGTGATCAGTGCATGATCAATTACGTGATCAGTGCATGATCAGTCACGTGATCAGTACATGGTTGCCGTGATCGTTGCATGATCAGCCACGTGAGCAGTGCATGATAGCCACGTGATCAGTGCATGATCAGTCACGTGATCAGTGCATGATCAGTCACGTGATCAGTGCATGATCATTTACGTGATCAGTGCATGATCAGTCACGTGACAGTATATGGTTGCTACGTGATCATTGCATGATCAGCCACGTGATCAGTGCATGATAGCCACGTGATGTGCATGATTCGTGATCAGTGCATGATCAGCCACGTGATCAGTGCATGAGTGCCACGTGATCAGTGCATGATCAGTCACGTGACAGTGCATCAGCCACGTGAACAGTGCATGATCAGCCACGTGATCAGTGCATGATAGCCACGTGATCAGTGCATGATCATCACGTGATCAGTGTATGATCAGCCACGTGAACAGTGCATGCTCAGTCACGTGATCAGGGCCTGCTGAGCTGCGTGATTACTGTCTGCTCATCTGCTTGACAATTGCCAGCTGAGCTGCACGATTCCTGCCTGTCATCTGCTTGACAATTGCCAGCTGTGCTGCGTAATTCCTGCCTGCTCAGCTGCTTGATTATTGCCAGCTGAGCAGCATGATTCCTCACACCTGAGTTCCATGATTATTGCCTGCTGACTGTTTGATTCGTGCCTACTCAGCTCTTTGTTTATTGCCTCCAGAGGCACATGATCAGTGTATGATAGCAAACATGATCAGCGCATGATCAGTCACATGATCAGCGCCATTAAGTCACGTGATCACTACATGATAGTCATGTGATCAGTCCATGCTCAGTCACGTGTATCAGTGCATGATCAGCCACGTGATCAGTGCATGATCTGTCACAGATTAGTGTATGATCATCCACGTGATCAGTGCATGGGCAGTCATGTGATCAGTGCATGATATAGACGTGATCAGTGCATGATCAGTCTCGTGATCAGTGCATGATAGCCACGTGATCAGTGCATGATCAGTCACCTGATGGGTGTATGATCATTCACGTGACCTGTACATGGTAGCTACATGATCATTGCATGATCAGCCACGTGAGTAGTGCATGATAGCCACGTGATCAGTGCATGATCAGTCACGTGATCAGTGCATGATCAGTCATGTGACCAGTACATGGTAGCTCGTGATCATGCATGATCAGCCACGTGAGCAGTGCATGATAGCCACGTGATCAGTGCATGATCAGACACGTGATCAGTGCATGATCATCACGTGATCAGTGCATGATCAGGCACGTGATCAGTGTATATCAGCCAGTGATCAGTGCATGATAGCCACGTGATCAGTGCATGATCAGTCACGTGATCAGTGCATGATCAGTTACGTGATCAGTGTATGATCAGCCACGTGATCAGTGCATGATCAGCCACATGATCAGTGCATGATCAATTACGTGATCAGTGCATGATCAGTCACGTGACCAGTACATGGTAGCTCGTGATCATTGCATGATCAGCCACGTGATCAGTGCATGATAGCCACGTGATCAGTGCATGATAGCCACGTGATCAGTGCATGATCAGTCATGTGATACGTGTGTGATCAGCCATGATCAGTGCATGATATCCACGTGATCAGTGCATGACAGCCACGTGATCAGTGCATGAGAGCCACGTGATCAGTGCATGATCAGTCACGTGATACATGTGTGATCAGCCACGTGATCAGTGCATGATGAGCCACGTGATCAGTGCAGGATCAATTACGTGATCAGTGCATGATCAGTCACGTGATCAGTACATGGTTGCTACGTGATCGTGCATGATCAGCCACGTGAGCAGAGCATGATAGCCACGTGATCAGTGCATGATCAGTCACGTGATCAGTACATGATCAGTCACGTGAACAGTGCATGATCATTTACGTGATCTGTGCATGATCAGTCACGTGACCAGTATATGGTTACGTGATCATTCCATGACAGCCACGTGAGCAGTGCATGATAGCCACGTGATGTGTGCATGAGTTACGTGAGCAGAGTATGATCAGCCACGTGATCAGTGCATGAGTGCCACGTGATCAGTGCATGATATGTCACGTGACAGGTGTGTGATCAGCCACGTGAACAGTGCATGTTCAGCCACGTGATCAGTGCATGATAGCCACGTGATCAGTGCATGATCAGTTACGTGAGCAGTGTATGATCAGCCACGTGATCAGTGCATGGTCAGACACGTGAACAGTGTATGATCAGCCACGTGATCAGTGCATGATATCCAAGTGATCAGTGCATGATCATCACGTGATCAGTGTATGATCAGCCACGTGAACAGTGCATGCTCAGTCACGTGATCTGGGCCTGCTGAGCTGCGTGATTACTGTCTGCTCATCTGCTTGACAATTGCCAGCTGAGCTGCACGATTCCTGCCTGTCATCTGCTTGACAATTGCCAGCTGTGCTGCGTAATTCCTGCCTGCTCAGCTGCTTGATTATTGCCAGCTGAGCAGCATGATTCCTCACACCTGAGTTCCATGATTATTGCCTGCTGACTGTTTGATTCGTGCCTACTCAGCTCTTTGTTTATTGCCTCCAGAGGCACATGATCAGTGTATGATAGCAAACATGATCAGCGCATGATCAGTCACATGATCAGCGCCATTAAGTCACGTGATCACTACATGATAGTCATGTGATCAGTCCATGCTCAGTCACGGTATCAGTGCATGATCAGCCACGTGATCAGTGCATGATCTGTCACATGATTAGTGTATGATCATCCACGTGATCAGTGCATGGGCAGTCATGTGATCAGTGCATGATATAGACGTGATCAGTGCATGATCAGTCGTGATCAGTGCATGATAGCCACGTGATCAGTGCATGATCAGTCACCTGATGGGTGTGATCATTCACGTGACCTGTACATGGTAGCTACATGATCATTGCATGATCAGCCACGTGAGTAGTGCATGATAGCCACGTGATCACTGCATGATCAGTCACGTGATCAGTGCATGATCAGTCATGTGACCAGTACATGGTAGCTGCGTGATCATTGCATGATCAGCCACGTGATCAGTGCATGATAGCCACGTGATCAGTGCATGATCAGCCACGTGATCAGTGCATGATCAGCACGTGATCAGTGCATGATGCCACGTGATCAGTGCATGATATCCACGTGATCAGTGCATGATCAGCCACGTGATCAGTGCATGATAGCCCGTGATCAGTGCATGATCAGTCACGTGATCAGTGTGTGATCAGCCACGTGATCAGTGCATGATCAGCCACGTGATCAGTGCATGATCAATTACGTGATCAGTGCATGATCAGTCACGTGACCAGTGCATGGTTGCCACGTGATCGTGCATGATCAGCCACGTGAGCAGTGCATGATAGCCACGTGATCAGTGCATGATCAGTCACGTGATCAGTGCATGATCAGTCACGTGAACAGTGCATGATCAGTCACGTGATCAGTGCATGATCAGTCACGTGATCAGTGCATGGTGCTGTGATCAGTTGCATGATGATGCCACGTGATCAGTGCATGATAGCCACGTGATCAGTGCATGAGTTACGTGAGCAGTGTATGATCAGCCACGTGATCAGTGCATGATGCCACGTGATCAGTGCATGATCAGTCACGTGACAGTGCATGATCAGCACGTGATCAGTGCATGATCAGCCACGTGATCAGTGCATGATAGCCACGTGATCAGTGCATGATCATCACGTGATCAGTGTATGATCAGCCACGTGAACAGTGCATGCTCAGTCACGTGATCAGGGCCTGCTGAGCTGCGTGATTACTGTCTGCATCTGCTTGACAATTGCCAGCTGAGCTGCACGATTCCTGCCTGTCATCTGCTTGACAATTGCCAGCTGTGCTGCGTAATTCCTGCCTGCTCAGCTGCTTGATTATTGCCAGCTGAGCAGCATGATTCCTCACACTGAGTTCCATGATTATTGCCTGCTGACTGTTTGATCGTGCCTACTCAGCTCTTTGTTTATTGCCTCCAGAGGCACATGATCAGTGTATGATAGCAAACATGATCAGTGCATGATCAGTCACATGATCAGCGCCATTAAGTCACGTGATCACTACATGATAGTCATGTGATCAGTCCATGCTCAGTCACGGTATCAGTGCATGATCAGCCACGTGATCAGTGCATGATCTGTCACATGATTAGTGTATGATCATCCACGTGATCAGTGCATGGGCAGTCATGTGATCAGTGCATGATATGACGTGATCAGTGCATGATCAGTCACGTGATCAGTGCATGATAGCCACGTGATCAGTGCATGATCAGTCACGTGATCAGTGCATGATCAGTCACGTGATCAGTGCATGATCAGCCACGTGATCAGTGCATGATCAGCCACGTGATCAGTGCATGATCAGCCACGTGATCAGTGCATGATCAGTCACGTGATCAGTGCATGATAGCACGTGATCAGTGCATGATCAGCCACGTGATCAGTGCATGATCAGCCACGTGATCAGTGCATGATAGCCACGTGATCAGTGCATGATCAGTCAGTGTGATCGTGTGTGATCAGCCACGTGATCAGTGCATGATATCCACGTGATCAGTGCATGACAGCCACGTGATCAGTGCATGATAGCCACGTGATCAGTGCATGATCAGTCACGTGATACAGTGTGATCAGCCACGTGATCAGTGCATGATGAGCCACGTGATCAGTGCATGATCAATTACGTGATCAGTGCATGATCAGTCACGTGACCAGTACATGGTTGCTACGTGATCGTTGCATGATCAGCCACGTGAGCAGAGCATGATAGCCACGTGATCAGTGCATGATCAGTCACGTGATCAGTACATGATCAGTCACGTGAACAGTGCATGATCATTTACGTGATCTGTGCATGATCAGTCACGTGACCAGTATATGGTAGCTACGTGATCATTCCATGACGAGCCACGTGAGCAGTGCATGATAGCCACGTGATGTGTGCATGAGTTACGTGAGCAGAGTATGATCAGCCACGTGATCAGTGCATGAGTGCCACGTGATCAGTGCATGATATGTCACGTGACAGGTGTGTGATCAGCCACGTGAACAGTGCATGTTCAGCCACGTGATCAGTGCATGATAGCCACGTGATCAGTGCATGATCAGTTACGTGATCAGTGCATGATCAGCCACGTGATCAGTGCATGATCATCACGTCAGTGCATGATCAGCCACGTGAACAGTGCATGATCAGCCACGTGATCAGTGCATGATATCCACGTGATCAGTGCATGATCATCACGTGATCAGTGTATGATCAGCCACGTGAACAGTGCATGCTCAGTCACGTGATCAGGGCCTGCTGAGCTGCGTGATTACTGTCTGCTCATCTGCTTGACAATTGCCAGCTGAGCTGCACGATTCCTGCCTGTCATCTGCTTGACAATTGCCAGCTGTGCTGCGTAACTGCCTGCTCAGCTGCTTGATTATTGCCAGCTGAGCAGCATGATTCCTCACACCTGAGTTCCATGATTATTGCCTGCTGACTGTTTGATTCGTGCCTACTCAGCTCTTTGTTTATTGCCTCCAGAGGCACATGATCAGTGTATGATAGCAAACATGATCAGTGCATGATCAGTCACATGATCAGCGCCATTAAGTCACGTGATCACTACATGATAGTCATGTGATCAGTCCATGCTCAGTCACGGTATCAGTGCATGATCAGCCACGTGATCAGTGCATGATCTGTCACATGATTAGTGTATGATCATCCACGTGATCAGTGCATGGGGTCATGTGATCAGTGCATGATATAGACGTGATCAGTGCATGATCAGTCATGATCAGTGCATGATCAGCCACGTGATCAGTGCATGATCAGTCACGATCAGTGCATGATCAGTCACGTGACCGTATATGGTTACATGATCATTGCATGATCAGCCACGTGATCAGTGCATGATAGCCACGTGATGTGCATGAGTCACGTGATCAGTGCATGATCAGCCACGTGATCAGTGCATGATGCCACGTGATCAGTGCATGATCAGTCACGTGATCAGTGCATGATCAGCCACGTGATCAGTGCATGATCAGCCACGTGATCAGTGCATGATAGCCACGTGATCAGTGCATGATCAGTCACGTGATCAGTGCATGATCAGCCACGTGATCAGTGCATGATCAGTCACGTGATCAGTGCATGATCAGCCACGTGATCAGTGCATGATCAGCCACGTGATCAGTGCATGATCAATTCACGTGATCAGTGCATGATCAGTCACGTGATCAGTGCATGATAGCCACGTGATCAGTGCTGATCAGCCACGTGATCAGTGCATGATAGCCACGTGATCAGTGCATGATCAGTCACGTGATACGCAGATCAGCCACGTGATCAGTGCATGATATCCACGTGATCAGTGCATGATCAGCCACGTGATCAGTGCATGAGAGCCATGATCAGTGCATGATCAGTCACGTGATCATGTGTGATCAGCCACGTGATCAGTGCATGATGAGCCACGTGATCAGTGCATGATCATTACGTGATCAGTGCATGATCAGTCACGTGACCAGTACATGGTAGCCACGTGATCATTGCATGATCAGCCACGTGAGCAGAGTGCATGATAGCCACGTGATCAGTGCATGATCAGTCACGTGATCAGTACATGATCAGTCACGTGATCAGTGCATGATCATTTACGTGATCAGTGCATGATCAGTCACGTGATCAGTATATGGTTGCCACGTGATCAGTGCATGACAGCCACGTGATCAGTGCATGATAGCCACGTGATGTGCATGAGTTACGTGAGCAGTGTATGATCAGCCACGTGATCAGTGCATGAGTGCCACGTGATCAGTGCATGATCAGTCACGTGATCAGTGCATGATCAGCCACGTGAACAGTGCATGATCAGCCACGTGATCAGTGCATGATAGCCACGTGATCAGTGCATGATCATCACGTGATCAGTGTATGATCAGCCACGTGAACAGTGCATGCTCAGTCACGTGATCAGGCCTGCTGAGCTGCGTGATTACTGTCTGCTCATCTGCTTGACAATTGCCAGCTGAGCTGCACGATTCCTGCCTGTCATCTGCTTGACAATTGCCAGCTGTGCTGCGTAATTCCTGCCTGCTCAGCTGCTTGATTATTGCCAGCTGAGCAGCATGATTCCTCACACCTGAGTTCCATGATTATTGCCTGCTGACTGTTTGATTCGTGCCTACTCAGCTCTTTGTTTATTGCCTCCAGAGGCACATGATCAGTGTATGATAGCAAACATGATCAGCGCATGATCAGTCACATGATCAGCGCCATTAAGTCACGTGATCACTACATGATAGTCATGTGATCAGTCCATGCTCAGTCACGGTATCAGTGCATGATCAGCCACGTGATCAGTGCATGATCTGTCACATGATTAGTGTATGATCATCCACGTGATCAGTGCATGGGCAGTCATGTGATCAGTGCATGATATAGACGTGATCAGTGCATGATCAGTCTCGTGATCAGTGCATGATAGCCACGTGATCAGTGCATGATCAGTCACCTGATGGGTGTATGATCATTCACGTGACCTGTACATGGTAGCTACATGATCATTGCATGATCAGCCACGTGAGTAGTGCATGATAGCCACGTGATCACTGCATGATCAGTCACGTGATCAGTGCATGATCAGTCATGTGACCAGTACATGGTAGCTGCGTGATCATGCATGATCAGCCACGTGAGCAGTGCATGATAGCCACGTGATCAGTGCATGATCAGTCACGTGATCAGTGCATGATCAGTCACGTGATCAGTGCATGATCAGGCACGTGATCAGTGCATGATCAGCCATGATCAGTGCATGATAGCCACGTGATCAGTGCATGATCAGTCACGTGATCAGTGCATGATCAGTTATGTGATCAGTGTATGATCAGCCACGTGATCAGTGCATGATCAGCCACATGATCAGTGCATGATCAATTACGTGATCAGTGCATGATCAGTCACGTGACCAGTACATGGTAGCCGTGATCATTGCATGATCAGCCACGTGATCAGTGCATGATAGCCACGTGATCAGTGCATGATAGCCACGTGATCAGTGCATGATCAGTCATGTGATACGTATGATCAGCCACGTGATCAGTGCATGATATCCACGTGATCAGTGCATGACAGCCACGTGATCAGTGCATGAGAGCCACGGATCAGTGCATGATCAGTCACGTGATACATGTGTGATCAGCCACGTGATCAGTGCATGATGAGCCACGTGATCAGTGCATGATCAATTACGTGATCAGTGCATGATCAGTCACGACCAGTACATGGTTGCTACGTGATCGTGCATGATCAGCCACGTGAGCAGTGCATGATAGCCACGTGATCAGTGCATGATCAGTCACGTGATCAGTACATGATCAGTCACGTGAACAGTGCATGATCATTTACGTGATCTGTGCATGATCAGTCACGTGACCAGTATATGGTTGCTACGTGATCATTCCATGACGAGCCACGTGAGCAGTGCATGATAGCCACGTGATGTGTGCATGAGTTACGTGAGCAGAGTATGATCAGCCACGTGATCAGTGCATGAGTGCCACGTGATCAGTGCATGATATGTCACGTGACAGGTGTGTGATCAGCCACGTGAACAGTGCATGTTCAGCCACGTGATCAGTGCATGATAGCCACGTGATCAGTGCATGATCAGTTACGTGAGCAGTGTATGATCAGCCACGTGATCAGTGCATGGTCAGACACGTGAACAGTGTATGATCAGCCACGTGATCAGTGCATGATATCCAAGTGATCAGTGCATGATCACGTGATCAGTGTATGATCAGCCACGTGAACAGTGCATGCTCAGTCACGTGATCAGGGCCTGCTGAGCTGCGTGATTACTGTCTGCTCATCTGCTTGACAATTGCCAGCTGAGCTGCACGATTCCTGCCTGTCATCTGCTTGACAATTGCCAGCTGTGCTGCGTAATTCCTGCCTGCTCAGCTGCTTGATTATTGCCAGCTGAGCAGCATGATTCCTCACAGCTGAGTTCCATGATTATTGCCTGCTGACTGTTTGATTCGTGCCTACTCAGCTCTTTGTTTATTGCCTCCAGAGGCACATGATCAGTGTATGATAGCAAACATGATCAGTGCATGATCAGTCACATGATCAGCGCCATTAAGTCACGTGATCACTACATGATAGTCATGTGATCAGTCCATGCTCAGTCACGGTATCAGTGCATGATCAGCCACGTGATCAGTGCATGATCTGTCACATGATTAGTGTATGATCATCCACGTGATCAGTGCATGGGCAGTCATGTGATCAGTGCATGATATAGACGTGATCAGTGCATGATCAGTCTGTGATCAGTGCATGATAGCCACGTGATCAGTGCATGATCAGTCACCTGATGGGTGTATGATCATTCACGTGACCTGTACATGTAGCATGATCATTGCATGATCAGCCACGTGAGTAGTGCATGATAGCCACGTGATCAGTGCATGATCAGTCACGTGATCAGTGCATGATCAGTCATGTGACCAGTACATGGTAGCTGCGTGATCAGTGCATGATCAGCCACGTGATCAGTGCATGATAGCCACGTGATCAGTGCATGATAGCCACGTGATCAGTGCATGATCAGTCACGTGATAGTGTGATCAGCCACGTGATCAGTGCATGATATCCACGTGATCAGTGCATGACAGCCACGTGATCAGTGCATGATAGCCACGGATCAGTGCATGATCAGTCACGTGATCATGTGTGATCAGCCACGTGATCAGTGCATGATGAGCCACGTGATCAGTGCATGATCAATTACGTGATCAGTGCATGATCAGTCACGTGACCAGTACATGGTAGCTACGTGATCGTGCATGATCAGCCACGTGATCAGTGCATGATAGCCACGTGATCAGTGCATGATCAGTCACGTGATCAGTGCATGATCAGTCACGTGAACAGTGCATGATCATTTACGTGATCAGTGCATGATCAGTCACGTAGTACATGGGCGGTTGCATGCGATCATTCCAGTCAGTGCATGATAGCCACGTGATCAGTGCATGATAGCCACGTGATGTGTGCATGAGCACGTGATCAGTGTATGATCAGCCACGTGATCAGTGCATGATCAGCCACGTGATCAGTGCATGATCAGTCACGTGATCAGTGTGTGATCAGCCACGTGAACAGTGCATGATCAGCCACGTGATCAGTGCATGATAGCCACGTGATCAGTGCATGATCATCACGTGATCAGTATGATCAGCCACGTGAACAGTGCATGCTCAGTCACGTGATCAGGGCTGCTGAGCTGCGATTACTGTCTGCTCATCTGCTTGACAATTGCCAGCTGAGCTGCACGATTCCTGCCTGTCATCTGCTTGACAATTGCCAGCTGTGCTGCGTAATTCCTGCCTGCTCAGCTGCTTGATTATTGCCAGCTGAGCAGCATGATTCCTCACAGCTGAGTTCCATGATTATTGCCTGCTGACTGTTTGATTTGTGCCTACTCAGCTCTTTGTTTATTGCCTCCAGAGGCACATGATCAGTGTATGATAGCAAACATGATCAGTGCATGATCAGTCACATGATCAGCGCCATTAAGTCACGTGATCACTACATGATAGTCATGTGATCAGTCCATGCTCAGTCACGGTATCAGTGCATGATCAGCCACGTGATCAGTGCATGATCAGTCACATGATCAGTGTATGATCATCCACGTGATCAGTGCATGGGCAGTCATGTGATCAGTGCATGATATAGACGTGATCAGTGCATGATCAGTCTCGTGATCAGTGCATGATAGCCACGTGATCAGTGCATGATCAGTCACGTGATCAGTGCATGATCAGTCATGATCAGTGCATGATCAGCCACGTGATCAGTGCATGATCAGCCACGTGATCAGTGCATGATCAGCCACGATCAGTGCATGATCAGTCACGTGATCAGTGCATGATAGCCACGTGATCAGTGCATGATCAGCCACGTGATCAGTGCATGATAGCCACGTGATCAGTGCATGATAGCCACGTGATCAGTGCATGATCAGTCACGTGATCAGTGTGTGATCAGCCACGTGATCAGTGCATGATATCCACGTGATCAGTGCATGACAGCCACGTGATCAGTGCATGATAGCCACGTGATCAGTGCATGATCAGTCACGATACATGTGTGATCAGCCACGTGATCAGTGCATGATGAGCCACGCGATCAGTGCATGATCAATTACGTGATCAGTGCATGATCAGTCACGTGACCAGTACATGGCTACGTGATCGTTGCATGATCAGCCACGCGAGCAGAGCATGATAGCCACGTGATCAGTGCATGATCAGTCACGTGATCAGTACATGATCAGTCACGTGAACAGTGCATGATCATTTACGTGATCTGTGCATGATCAGTCACGTGACCAGTATATGGTACACGTGATCATTCCATGACGAAGCACGTGAGCAGTGCATGATAGCCACGTGATGTGCATGAGTTGATGCGTGAGCAGAGATGATCAGCCACGTGATCAGTGCATGAGTGCCACGTGATCAGTGCATGATATGTCACGTGACAGGTGTGTGATCAGCCACGTGAACAGTGCATGTTCAGCCACGTGATCAGTGCATGATAGCCACGTGATCAGTGCATGATCAGTTACGTGATCAGTGCATGATCAGCCACGTGATCAGTGCATGATCATCACGTGATCAGTGTATGATCACGTGAACAGTGCATGATCAGCCACGTGATCAGTGCATGATATCCAAGTGATCAGTGCATGATCATCACGTGATCAGTGTATGATCAGCCACGTGAACAGTGCATGCTCAGTCACGTGATCAGGGCCTGCTGAGCTGCGTGATTACTGTCTGCTCATCTGCTTGACAATTGCCAGCTGAGCTGCACGATTCCTGCCTGTCATCTGCTTGACAATTGCCAGCTGTGCTGCGTAATTCCTGCCTGCTCAGCTGCTTGATTATTGCCAGCTGAGCAGCATGATTCCTCACAGCTGAGTTCCATGATTATTGCCTGCTGACTGTTTGATTCGTGCCTACTCAGCTCTTTGTTTATTGCCTCCAGAGGCACATGATCAGTGTATGATAGCAAACATGATCAGTGCATGATCAGTCACATGATCAGCGCCATTAAGTCACGTGATCACTACATGATAGTCATGTGATCAGTCCATGCTCAGTCACGTATCAGTGCATGATCAGCCACGTGATCAGTGCATGATCTGTCACAAGATTAGTGTATGATCATCCACGTGATCAGTGCATGGGCAGTCATGTGATCAGTGCATGATATAGACGTGATCAGTGCATGATCAGTCACGTGATCAGTGCATGATAGCCACGTGATCAGTGCATGATCAGTCACGTGATCAGTGCATGATCAGCCACGTGATCAGTGCATGATCAGCCACGTGATCAGTGCATGATCAGCCACGTGATCAGTGCATGATCAGTCACGTGATCAGTGCATGATCAGTCACGTGACCAGTGCATGGTAGCTACGTGATCATTGCATGATCAGCCACGTGATCAGTGCATGATAGCCACGTGATCAGTGCATGATAGCACGTGATCAGTGCATGATCAGTCACGTGATACGCATGATCAGCCACGTGATCAGTGCATGATAGCCACGTGATCAGTGCATGACAGCCACGATCAGTGCATGATAGCCACGTGATCAGTGCATGATCAGTCACGTGATACAGTGTGATCAGCCACGTGATCAGTGCATGATCAGCCACGTGATCAGTGCATGATCAATTATGATCAGTGCATGAGTCACGTGACCAGTACATGGTTGCCACGTGATCGTGCATGATCAGCCACGTGATCAGTGCATGATAGCCACGTGATCAGTGCATGATCAGTCACGTGATCAGTGCATGATCAGTCACGTGATCAGTGCATGATCATTTACGTGATCTGTGCATGATCAGTCACGTGACCAGTATATGGTAGCTACGTGATCATTCCATGACAGCCACGTGATCAGTGCATGATAGCCACGTGATGTGCATGAGTTACGTGATCAGAGTATGATCAGCCACGTGATCAGTGCATGAGTGCCACGTGATCAGTGCATGATATGTCACGTGACAGTGTGGTGTGATCAGCATGTGCAGCCACAGATGCATGATAAGCCACGTGATGCATGAGCCACGTGATCAGTGCATGATCAGCCACGTGATCAGTGCATGATCAGCCACGTGATCAGTGCATGATCAGTCACGTGATCAGTGCATGATCAGCCACGTGAACAGTGCATGATCAGCCACGTGATCAGTGCATGATAGCCACGTGATCAGTGCATGATCATCACGTGATCAGTGTATGATCAGCCACGTGAACAGTGCATGCTCAGTCACGTGATCAGGGCCTGCTGAGCTGCGTGATTACTGTCTGCTCATCTGCTTGACAATTGCCAGCTGAGCTGCACGATTCCTGCCTGTCATCTGCTTGACAATTGCCAGCTGTGCTGTAATTCCTGCCTGCTCAGCTGCTTGATTATTGCCAGCTGAGCAGCATGATTCCTCACAGCTGAGTTCCATGATTATTGCCTGCTGACTGTTTGATTCGTGCCTACTCAGCTCTTTGTTTATTGCCTCCAGAGGCACATGATCAGTGTATGATAGCAAACATGATCAGTGCATGATCAGTCACATGATCAGCGCCATTAAGTCACGTGATCACTACATGATAGTCATGTGATCAGTCCATGCTCAGTCACGGTATCAGTGCATGATCAGCCACGTGATCAGTGCATGATCTGTCACAAGATTAGTGTATGATCATCCACGTGATCAGTGCACGGGCAGTCATGTGATCAGTGCATGATATAGACGTGAACAGTGCATGATCAGTCACGTGATCAGTGCATGATAGCCACGTGATCAGTGCATGATCAGTCACGTGATCAGTATGATCAGTCATGTGATCAGTGCATGATCAGCCACGTGATCAGTGCATGATCAGCCACGTGATCAGTGCATGATCAATTACGTGATCAGTGCATGATCAGTTACGTGACCAGTACATGGAAGCATGTGATCATTGCATGATAAGCCACGTGATCAGTGCATGATAGCCACGTGATCAGTGCATGATAGCCACGCGATCAGTGCATGATCAGTCATGATACAGTGTGATCAGCCACGTGATCAGTGCATGATATCCACGTGATCAGTGCATGACAGCCACGTGATCAGTGCATGAGAGCCACGTGATCAGTGCATGATCAGTCACGTGATACAGTGTGATCAGCCACGTGATCAGTGCATGATCAGCCACGTGATCAGTGATCAATTACGTGATCAGTGCATGATCAGTCACGCGACCAGTACATGGTTGCTACGTGATCGTGCATGATCAGCCACGTGATCAGTGCATGATAGCCACGTGATCAGTGCATGATCAGTCACGCGATCAGTACATGATCAGTCACGTGAACAGTGCATGATCAGTTACGTGATCTTTGCATGATCAGTCACGTGATCAGTATATGGTAGCTACGTGATCATTCCATGACGAGCCACGTGAGCAGTGCATGATAGCCACGTGATGTGTGCATGAGTTACGTGAGCAGAGTATGATCAGCCACGTGATCAGTGCATGAGTGCCACGTGATCAGTGCATGATATGTCACGTGACAGGTGTGTGATCAGCCACGTGAACAGTGCATGTTCAGCCACGTGATCAGTGCATGATAGCCACGTGATCAGTGCATGATCAGTTACGCGAGCAGTGTATGATCAGCCACGTGATCAGTGCATGGTCAGACACGTGAACAGTGTATGATCAGCCACGTGATCAGTGCATGATATCCAAGTGACCAGTGCATGATCATCACGTGATCAGTGCATGATCAGCCACGTGAACAGTGCATGCTCAGTCACGTGATCTGGGCCTGCTGAGCTGCGTGATTACTGTCTGCTCATCTGCTTGACAATTGCCAGCTGAGCTGCACGATTCCTGCCTGTCATCTGCTTGACAATTGCCAGCTGTGCCGCGTAATTCCTGCCTGCTCAGCTGCTTGATTATTGCCAGCTGAGCAGCATGATTCCTCACACCTGAGTTCCATGATTATTGCCTGCTGACTGTTTGATTCGTGCCTACTCAGCTCTTTGTTTATTGCCTCCAGAGGCACATGATCAGTGCATGATAGCAAACATGATCAGTGCATGATCAGTCACATGATCAGCGCCATTAAGTCACGTGATCACTACATGATAGTCATGTGATCAGTCCATGCTCAGTCACGGTATCAGTGCATGATCAGCCACGTGATCAGTGCATGATTTGTCACAAGATTAGTGTATGATCATCCACGTGATCAGTGCACGGGCAGTCATGTGATCAGTGCATGATATAGACGTGAACAGTGCATGACCAGTCTCGTGATCAGTGCATGATAGCCACGCGATCAGTGCATGATCAGTCACCTGATGGGTGCATGATCATTCACGTGACCTGTACATTGTAGCTACATGATCATTGCATGATCAGCCACGTGAGTAGTTCATGATAGCCACGTGATCACTGCATGATCAGTCACGTGATCAGTGCATGATCAGTCATGTGACCAGTACATGGTAGCTGCGTGATCATGCATGATCAGCCACGTGATCAGTGCATGATAGCCACGTGATCAGTGCATGATCAGTCACGATCAGTGTGATCAGCCACGTGATCAGTGCATGATAGCCACGTGATCAGTGCATGACAGTCACGTGATCAGTGCATGATCAGCCACGTGATCAGTGCATGATCAGTCACGTGATCAGTGTGATCAGCCACGTGATCAGTGCATGATCAGCCACGTGATCAGTGCATGATCAACACGTGATCAGTGCATGATCAGTTACGTGACCAGTACATGGTTGCACGTGATCATTGCATGATCAGCCACGTGATCAGTGCATGATAGCCACGCGATCAGTGCATGATCAGTCATGTGATCAGTGCATGATCAGTCACGTGATCAGTGCATGATCATCCACGTGATCAGTGCATGATCAGTCACGTGATCAGTGCATGGTAGCTACGTGATCAGTGCATGATCAGCCACGTGATCAGTGCATGATAGCCACGTGATGTGCATGATCAGTTACGTGATCAGTGTATGATCAGTCACGTGATCAGTGCATGATAGCCACGTGATCAGTGCATGATCAGTCACGTGATCAGTGCATGATCAGTCACGTGATCAGTGCATGATCAGCCACGTGATCAGTGCATGATCAGCCACGTGATCAGTGCATGATCAGTCACGTGATCAGTGCATGATAGCCACTGATCATGCATGATCAGTCACGTGATCAGTGCCTGATAGCCACGTGATCAGTGCATGATAGCCACGATGATCAGTGCATGATCAGTCATGTGATACGTGTGTGATCAGCCACGTGATCAGTGCATGATATCCACGTGATCAGTGCATGACAGCCACGTGATCAGTGCATGAGAGCCACGTGATCAGCATGATCAGTCACGTGATACATGTGTGATCAGCCACGTGATCAGTGCATGATGGCCACGATCAGTGCGTGTGATCAATCACGTGATCAGTGCATGATCAGTCACGTGACCAGTACATGGTTGCTACGTGATCGTGCATGATCAGCCACGTGAGCAGTGCATGATAGCCACGTGATCAGTGCATGATCAGTCACGTGATCAGTACATGATCAGTCACGTGATCAGTATGATCATTTACGTGATCTGCATGATCAGTCACGTGACCAGTATATGGTAGCTACGTGATCATTCCATGACAGCCACGTGAGCAGTGCATGATAGCCACGTGATGTGCATGAGTTACGTGAGCAGAGTATGATCAGCCACGTGATCAGTGCATGAGTGCCACGTGATCAGTGCATGATATGTCACGTGACAGTGTGTGATCAGCCACGTGAACAGTGCATGTTCAGCCACGCGATCAGTGCATGATAGCCACGTGATCAGTGCATGATCAGTTACGTGAGCAATGTATGATCAGCCACGTGATCAGTGCATGGTCAGACACGTGAACAGTGTATGATCAGCCACGTGATCAGTGCATGATATCCAAGTGATCAGTGCATGATCATCACGTGATCAGTGTGTGATCAGCCACGTGAACAGTGCATGCTCAGTCACGTGATCAGGGCCTGCTGAGCTGCGTGATTACTGTCTGCTCATCTGCTTGACAATTGCCAGCTGAGCTGCACGATTCCTGCCTGTCATCTGCTTGACAATTGCCAGCTGTGCTGCGTAATTCCTGCCTGCTCAGCTGCTTGATTATTGCCAGCTGAGCAGCATGATTCCTCACACCTGAGTTCCATGATTATTGCCTGCTGACTGTTTGATTCGTGCCTACTCAGCTCTTTGTTTATTGCCTCCAGAGGCACATGATCAGTGTATGATAGCAAACATGATCAGCGCATGATCAGTCACATGATCAGCGCCATTAAGTCACGTGATCACTACATATAGTCATGTGATCAGTCCATGCTCAGTCACGGTATCAGTGCATGATCAGCCACGTGATCAGTGCATGATCAGTCACAAGATTAGTGTATGATCATCCACGTGATCAGTGCACGAGCAGTCACGTGATCAGTGCATGATATAGACGTGATCAGTGCAGGATCAGTCTCGTGATCAGTGCATGATAGCCACGTGATCAGTGCATGATCAGTCACCTGATGGGTGTATGATCAGTCACGTGACCTGTACATGGTAGCTACATGATCATTGCATGATCAGCCACGTGAGTAGTTCATGATAGCCACGCGATCACTGCATGATCAGTCACGTGATCAGTGCATGATCAGTCATGTGACCAGTACATGGTAGCTGTGATCATTGCATGATCAGCCACGCGAGCAGTGCATGATAGCCACGTGATCAGTGCATGATCAGACACGAGATCAGTGCATGATCAGCCACGCGATCAGTGCATGATCAGCCACGTGATCAGTGCATGACCAGGCACGTGATCAGTGTATGTCAGCCACGTGATCAGTGCATGATAGCCACGCGATCAGTGCATGATCAGTCACGTGATCAGTGCATGATCAGTTACGTGATCAGTGCATGATCAGCCACGTGATCAGTGCATGATCAGCCACGTGATCAGTGCATGATCAATTACGTGATCAGTGCATGATCAGTCACGTGATCAGTACATGGTAGCTGCGTGATCATGCATGATCAGCCACGTGATCAGTGCATGATAGCCACGTGATCAGTGCATGATAGCCACGTGATCAGTGCATGATCAGTCACGTGATACGCATGATCAGCCACGTGATCAGTGCATGATAGCCACGTGATCAGTGCATGATCAGCCACGCGATCAGTGCATGAGAGCCACGGATCAGTGCATGATCAGTCACGTACAGTGTGATCAGCCACGTGATCAGTGCATGATGCCACGTGATCAGTGCATGATCAATTACGTGATCAGTGCATGATCAGTCACGTGACCAGTACATGGTTGCTACGTGATCGTTGCATGATCAGCCACGTGATCAGTGCATGATAGCTACGTGATCAGTGCATGATCAGTCACGTGATCAGTGCATGATCAGTCACGTGAATCAGTGCATGATCAGCATATGATCTGCATGATCAGTCACGATACCAGTATATGGTAGCTACGTGATCATTCCATGACAGCCACGTGATCAGTGCATGATAGCCACGTGATCAGTGCATGAGCATGATAGAGTATGATCAGCCACGTGATCAGTGCATGAGCACGTGATCAGTGCATGATAGTCACGTGACAGTGTGTGATCAGCCACGTGATCAGTGCATGATCAGCCACGTGATCAGTGCATGATAGCCACGTGATCAGTGCATGATCACCATATCAGTGATGATCAGCCACGTGAACAGTGCATGCTCAGACACGTGATCAGGGCCTGCTGAGCCACGTGATTACTGTCTGCTCATCTGCTTGACAATTGCCAGCTGAGCTGCACGATTCCTGCCTGTCATCTGCTTGACAATTCCAGCTGTGCTGCGTAATTCCTGCCTGCTCAGCTGCTTGATTATTGCCAGCTGAGCAGCATGATTCCTCACCTGAGTTCCATGATTATTGCCTGCTGACTGTTTGACGTGCCTACTCAGCTCTTTGTTTATTGCTCAGAGGCACATGATCAGTGAATGATAGCAAACATGATCAGCGCATGATCAGTCACATGATCAGCGCCATTGTCACGTGATCAGTACATGATAGTCATGTGATCAGTCCATGCTCAGTCACGGATCAGTGCATGATCAGCCACGTGATCAGTGCATGATCAGTCACGATTAGTGTATGATCATCCATGATCAGTGCATGGGCGATCATGTGATCAGTGCATGATATAGCCGTGATCAGTGCATGATCAGCCACGCGATCAGTGCATGATAGCCACGTGATCAGTGCATGATCAGTCACCAGTGCATGATCGCATGTGATCAGTGTATGATCAGCCACGTGATCAGTGCATGATCAGCCACGTGATCAGTGCATGATCAATTACGTGATCAGTGCATGATCAGTCACGTGATCAGTGCATGAAGCACGTGATCAGTGCATGATCAGCCACGTGATCAGTGCATGATCAGCCACGTGATCAGTGCATGATAGCCACGTGATCAGTGCATGATCAGTCATGTGATACGTGCGTGATCAGCCACGTGATCAGTGCATGATAGCCACGTGATCAGTGCATGACAGCCACGTGATCAGTGCAGGATGATCAGTGCATGATCAGTCACGTGATACAGTGTGATCAGCCACGTGATCAGTGCATGATCAGCCACGTGATCAGTGCATGATCAATTACGTGATCAGTGCATGATCAGTCACGTGATCAGTACATGATTGCTACGTGATCGTTGCATGATCAGCCACGTGATCAGTGCATGATAGCCACGTGATCAGTGCATGATCAGTCACGTGATCAGTGCATGATCAGTCACGTGATCAGTGCATGATCATTTACGTGATCAGTGCATGATCAGTCACGTGACCAGTATATGGCAGCATGATCATTGCATGACCAGCCACGTGAGCAGTGCATGATAGCCACGTGATCAGTGCATGAGTTACGTGAGCAGAGTATGATCAGCCACGTGATCAGTGCATGAGTGCCACGTGATCAGTGCATGATATGTCACGTGACAGGTCTGTGATCAGCCACGTGAACAGTGCATGTTCAGCCACGTGATCAGTGCATGATAGCCACGTGATCAGTGCATGATCAGTTACGTGAGCAGTGTATGATCAGCCACGTGATCAGTGCATGATCAGCCACGCGAACAGTGCATGATCAGCCACGCGATCAGTGCATGATATCCAAGTGATCAGTGCATGATCATCACGTGATCAGCGTATGATCAGCCACGTGAACAGTGCATGCTCAGTCACGTGATCTGGGCCTGCTGAGCTGCGTGATTACTGTCTGCTCATCTGCTTGACAATTGCCAGCTGAGCTGCACGATTCCTGCCTGTCATCTGCTTGACAATTGCCAGCTGTGCTGCGTAATTCCTGCCTGCTCAGCTGCTTGATTATTGCCAGCTGAGCAGCATGATTCCTCACACCTGAGTTCCATGATTATTGCCTGCTGACTGTTTGATCGTGCCTACTCAGCTCTTTGTTTATTGCCTCCAGAGGCACATGATCAGTGTATGATAGCAAACATGATCAGCGCATGATCAGTCACATGATCAGCGCCATTAAGTCACGTGATCACTACATGATAGTCATGTGATCAGTCCATGCTCAGTCACGGTATCAGTGCATGATCAGCCACGTGATCAGTGCATGATCTGTCACGTGATTAGTGTATGATCATCCACGTGATCAGTGCATGGGCAGCCATGTGATCAGTGCATGATATAGACGTGATCAGTGCATGATCAGTCACGTGATCAGTGCATGATAGCCACGTGATCAGTGCATGATCAGTCACCTGATGGGTGTATGATCAGTCACGTGACTAGTACATGGTAGCTACGTGATCATTGCATGATCAGCCACGTGAGTAGTTCATGATAGCCACGCGATCAGTGCATGATCAGTCACGTGATCAGTGCATGATCAGTCATGTGACCAGTACATGGTAGCTGCGTGATCATGCATGATCAGCCACGTGAGCAGTGCATGATAGCCACGTGATCAGTGCATGATCAGCCACGTGATCAGTGCATGATCAGTCACGTGATCAGTGCATGATCAGGCACGTGATCAGTGCATGATCAGCCACGTGATCAGTGCATGATAGCTACGTGATCAGTGCATGATCAGCCACGTGATCAGTGCATGATCAGTCACGTGATCAGTGCATGATCAGCCACGTGATCAGTGCATGATCAGCCACGTGATCAGTGCATGATCAATTGCGTGATCAGTGCATGATCAGTCACGTGACCAGTGCATGGTAGCTACGTGATCATTGCATGATCAGCCACGTGATCAGTGCATGATAGCCACGTGATCAGTGCATGATCAGCCACGTGATCAGTGCATGATCAGCCACGGGATCAGTGCATGATCAGTCACGTGATCATGTGTGATCAGCTACGTGATCAGTGCATGATCAGCCACGTGATCAGTGCATGACCAAGCACGTGATCAGTGCATGACCAGCCACGTGATCAGTGCATGATAGCCGTGATCAGTGCATGATCAGTCACGTGATCAGTGCATGATAGCCACGTGATCAGTGCATGATCAGCCACGTGATCAGTGCATGATCAGCCACATGATCAGTGCATGATCGTTTGTGATCAGCATGATCAGTCACGTGACCAGTATATGGTTGCACGTGATCATTCCATGACAGCCACGTGAGCAGTGCATGATAGCCACGTGATGTGTGCATGAGCACGTGAGCAGAGTATGATCAGCCACGTGATCAGTGCATGAGTGCCACGTGATCAGTGCATGATAGTCACGTGACAGTGCATGATCAGCCACGTGATCAGTGCATGATCAGCCACGTGATCAGTGCATGATATGCATGTGATCAGTGCATGATCATCACGTGATCAGTGCATGATCAGCCACGTGAACAGTGCATGCTCAGTCACGTGATCAGGGCCTGCTGAGCTGCGTGATTACTGTCTGCTCATCTGCTTGACAATTGCCAGCTGAGCTGCACGATTCCTGCCTGTCATCTGCTTGACAATTGCCAGCTGTGCTGCGAATTCCTGCCTGCTCAGCTGCTTGATTATTGCCAGCTGAGCAGCATGATTCCTCACACCTGAGTTCCATGATTATTGCCTGCTGACTGTTTGATTCGTGCCTACTCAGCTCTTTGTTTATTGCCTCCAGAGGCACATGATCAGTGTATGATAGCAAACATGATCAGCGCATGATCAGTCACATGATCAGCGCCATTAAGTCACGTGATCACTACATGATAGTCATGTGATCAGTCCATGATCAGTCACGGTATCAGTGCATGATCAGCCACGTGATCAGTGCATGATCTGTCACGATTAGTGCATGATCATCCACGTGATCAGTGCATGCAGTCATGTGATCAGTGCATGATATAGACGGATCAGTGCATGATCAGCCTCGTGATCAGTGCATGATAGCCACGTGATCAGTGCATGATCAGCCACGTGATCAGTGCATGATCAGCTACGTGATCAGTGCATGATCAGCCACGTGATCAGTGCATGATCAGCCACGTGATCAGTGCATGATCAGTCACGTGATCAGTGCATGATCAGTCACGTGATCAGTACATGGTAGCCATGTGATCATTGCCTGATCAGCCACGTGATCAGTGCATGATAGCCACGTGATCAGTGCATGATAGCCACGTGATCAGTGATCAGTCACGTGATAGTGTGATCAGCCACGTGATCAGTGCATGATAGCCACGTGATCAGTGCATGACAGCCACGTGATCAGTGCATGATAGCCACGTGATCAGTGCATGATCAGTCACGTGATACATGTGTGATCAGCCACGTGATCAGTGCATGATGAGCCACGTGATCAGTGCATGATCAATTACGCGATCAGTGCATGATCAGTCCATGATCAGTACATGGTAGCTACGTGATCGCTGCATGATCAGCCACGTGAGCAGTGCATGATAGCCACGTGATCAGTGCATGATCAGTCACGTGATCAGTACATGATCAGTCACGTGAACAGTGCATGATCATTTACGTGATCTTTGCATGATCAGTCACGCGACCAGTATATGGTAGCTACGTGATCATTCCATGACAGCCACGTGAGCAGTGCATGATAGCCACGTGATGTGTGCATGATGAGTTACGTGAGCAGAGTATGATCAGCCACGTGATCAGTGCATGAGTGCCACGCGATCAGTGCATGATATGTCACGTGACAGTGTGTGATCAGCCACGTGAACAGTGCATGTTCAGCCACGTGATCAGTGCATGATAGCCACGTGATCAGTGCATGATCAGTTACGCGAGCAGTGTATGATCAGCCACTTGATCAGTGCATGGTCAGACACGTGAACAGTGTATGATCAGCCACGTGATCAGTGCATGATATCCAGTGATCAGTGCATGATCATCACGCGATCAGTGTATGATCAGCCACGCAGTGCATGCTCAGTCACGTGATCTGGGCCTGCTGAGCTGCGTGATTACTGTCTGCTCATCTGCTTGACAATTGCCAGCCGAGCTGCACGATTCCTGCCTGTCATCTGCTTGATAATTGCCAGCTGTGCCGTAATTCCTGCCTGCTCAGCTGCTTGATTATTGCCAGCTGAGCAGCATGATTCCTCACACCTGAGTTCCATGATTATTGCCTGCTGACTGTTTGATTCGTGCCTACTCAGCTCTTTGTTTATTGCCTCCAGAGGCACATGATCAGTATGATAGCAAACATGATCAGCGCATGATCAGTCACATGATCAGCGCCATTAAGTCGTGATCACTACATGATAGTCATGATCAGTCCATGCTCAGTCACGTGATCAGTGCATGATCAGCCACGTGATCAGTGCATGATCTGTCACAAGATTAGTGTATGATCATCCACGCGATCAGTGCACGGCAGTCATGTGATCAGTGCATGATATAGACGTGAACAGTGCATGATCAGTCTCGTGATCAGTGCATGATAGCCACGTGATCAGTGCATGATCAGTCACCTGATGGGTGTATGATCATTCACGTGACTTGTACATGGTAGCTACATGATCATTGCATGATCAGCCACGTGAGTAGTTCATGATAGCCACGCGATCACTGCATGATCAGCCACGTGATCAGTGCATGATCAGTCATGCATGTACATAGGTGCGTGATCATGGCATGATCAGCCACGCGAGCAGTGCATGATAGCCACGCGATCAGTGCATGATCAGTCACGTGATCAGTGCATGATCAGTCACGTGATCAGTGCATGATCAGGCACGCGATCAGTGCATGATCAGCCACGTGATCAGTGCATGATAGCCACGCGATCAGTGCATGATCAGCCACGCGATCAGTGCATGATCAGTTATGTGATCAGTGTATGATCAGCCACGTGATCAGTGCATGATCAGCCACGTGATCAGTGCATGATCAACGACGTGATCAGTGCATGATCAGTCACGCACAGTACATGGTACAGTCGTGATCATTGCCTGATCAGCCACGTGATCAGTGCATGATAGCCACGCGATCAGTGCATGATCAGCCACGTGATCAGTGCATGATCAGCCACGTGATCAGTGCGCGATCAGCCACGTGATCAGTGCATGATCAGTCACACAGTATATCAGCATGATCAGTGCATGACAGCCACGTGATCAGTGCATGATCAGTCACGTGATGTGTGCATGAGTTGCTGCATTATATGATCAGCCACGTGATCAGTGCATGAGCCATGATCAGTGCATGATAGCCACGTGACAGTGCATGATCAGCCACGTGATCAGTGCATGATCAGCCACGCGATCAGTGCATGATAGCCACGCGATCAGTGCATGATCAGCCACGTGATCAGTGCATGATCAGTCACGTGATCAGTGCA
Source organism: Bos javanicus (assembly GCF_032452875.1). Classification (NCBI taxonomy): domain Eukaryota; kingdom Metazoa; phylum Chordata; class Mammalia; order Artiodactyla; family Bovidae; genus Bos; species Bos javanicus. The sequence continues at coordinate 42,058 of NW_026894661.1, read as the reverse complement.
TGATCAGTCACGTGATCAGTGCATGATCAGCCACGTGATCAGTGCATGATCAGCCACGTGATCAGTGCATGATAGCCACGTGATCAGTGCATGATCAGTCACGTGATCAGTGCATGATCAGCCACGTGATCAGCGCATGATCAGCCACGTGATCAGTGCATGATCAGCCACGTGATCAGTGCATGAGCAGCCACGTGATCAGTGCATGATCAGTCACGTGATCAGTGCATGATCAGCCACGCGATCAGTGCATGATCAGCCACGCGATCAGTGCATGATCAGCCACGTGATCAGTGCATGATCACGTGATCAGCATGATAGCCACGTGATCAGTGCATGATCAGCCACGTGAGCAGAGTGCATGATAGCCACGTGGTCAGTGCATGATCAGTCACGTGATCAGTACATGATCAGTCACGCGAACAGTGCATGATCATTTACGTGATCTTTGCATGATCAGTCACGTTACCAGTATATGGTTGCTACGTGATCATTGCATGACGAGCCACGTGAGCAGTGCATGATAGCCACGTGATGTGTGCATGAGTTACGTGAGCAGAGTATGATCAGCCACGTGATCAGTGCATGAGTGCCACGTGATCAGTGCATGATATGTCACGTGACAGTGTGTGATCAGCCACGTGAACAGTGCATGTTCAGCCACGCGATCAGTGCATGATAGCCACGCGATCAGTGCATGATCAGTTACGTGAGCAGTGTATGATCAGCCACGTGATCAGTGCATGGTCAGACACGTGAACAGTGTATGATCAGCCACGCGATCAGTGCATGATCATCACGCGATCAGTGTATGATCAGCCACGCGAACAGTGCATGCTCAGTCACGTGATCTGGGCCTGCTGAGCCGTGTGATTACTGTCTGCTCATCTGCTTGACAATTGCCAGCTGAGCTGCACGATTCCTGCCTGTCATCTGCTTGACAACTGCCAGCTGTGCTGCGTAATTCCTGCCTGCTCAGCTGCTTGATTATTGCCAGCTGAGCAGCATGATTCCTCACACCTGAGTTCCATGATTATTGCCTGCTGACTGTTTGATTCGCGCCTACTCAGCTCTTTGTTTATTGCCTCCAGAGGCACATGATCAGTGTATGATAGCAAACATGATCAGCGCATGATCAGTCACATGATCAGCGCCATTAAGTCACGTGATCACTACATGATAGTCATGTGATCAGTCCATGCTCAGTCACGTATCAGTGCATGATCAGCCACGTGATCAGTGCATGATCTGTCACAAGATTAGCTATGATCATCCACGTGATCAGTGCATGGGGTCATGATCAGTGCATGATATAGACGCGAACAGTGCATGATCAGTCTCGTGATCAGTGCATGATAGCTACGTGATCAGTGCATGATCAGTCACCTGATGGGTGTATGATCATTCACGTGACCTGTACATGGTAGCTACATGATCATTGCATGATCAGCCACGCGAGTAGTGCATGATAGCCACGTGATCAGTGCATGATCAGTCACGTGATCAGTGCATGATCAGTCATGTGACCAGTACATGGTAGCTGCGTGATCATGCATGATCAGCCACGTGAGCAGTGCATGATAGCCACGCGATCAGTGCATGATCAGACACGTGATCAGTGCATGATCAGTCACGTGATCAGTGCATGATCAGCCACGCGATCAGTGCATGACCAGGCACGTGATCAGTGTATGATCAGCCACGTGATCAGTGCATGATAGCCACGCGATCAGTGCATGATCAGTCACGTGATCAGTGCATGATCAGTTACGTGATCAGTGCATGATCAGCCACGTGATCAGTGCATGATCAGCCACGTGATCAGTGCATGATCAATTACGCGATCAGTGCATGATCAGTCACGTGACAGTACATGGTAGCTACGTGATCATTGCATGATCAGCCACGTGATCAGTGCATGATAGCCACGTGATCAGTGCATGATAGCCACGTGATCAGTGCATGATCAGTCATGTGACACGTGTGTGATCAGCCACGGATCAGTGCATGATATCCACGTGATCAGTGCATGACAGCCACGCGATCAGTGCATGATAGCCACGTGATCAGTGCATGATCAGTCACGTGATACATGTGTGATCAGCCACGTGATCAGTGCATGATGAGCCACGTGATCAGTGCAGGATCAATTACGTGATCAGTGCATGATCAGTCACGCGACCAGTACATGGTTGCTACGTGATCGCTGCATGATCAGCCACGTGAGCAGAGCATGATAGCCACGCGGTCAGTGCATGATCAGTCACGTGATCAGTACATGATCAGTCACGTGAACAGTGCATGATCATTTACGCGATCTTTGCATGATCAGTCACGTGACCAGTATATGGTTGCCACGTGATCATTCCATGACGAGCCACGCGAGCAGTGCATGATAGCCACGCGATGTGTGCATGAGTTACGTGAGCAGAGTATGATCAGCCACGTGATCAGTGCATGAGTGCCACGTGATCAGTGCATGATATGTCACGCGACAGGTGTGTGATCAGCCACGTGAACAGTGCATGTTCAGCCACGCGATCAGTGCATGATAGCCACGCGATCAGTGCATGATCAGTTACGTGAGCAGTGTATGATCAGCCACGTGATCAGTGCATGGTCAGACACGCGAACAGTGTATGATCAGCCACGTGATCAGTGCATGATATCCAAGTGATCAGTGCATGATCATCACGTGATCAGTGCATGATCAGCCACGTGAACAGTGCATGCTCAGTCACATGATCTGGGCCTGCTGAGCTGCGTGATTACTGTCTGCTCATCTGCTTGACAATTGCCAGCTGAGCTGCACGATTCCTGCCTGTCATCTGCTTGACAATTGCCAGCTGTGCTGCGTAATTCCTGCCTGCTCAGCTGCTTGATTATTGCCAGCTGAGCAGCATGATTCCTCACACCTGAGTTCCATGATTATTGCCTGCTGACTGTTTGATTCGTGCCTACTCAGCTCTTTGTTTATTGCCTCCAGAGGCACATGATCAGTGTATGATAGCAAACATGATCAGCGCATGATCAGTCACATGATCAGCGCCATTAAGTCACGTGATCACTACATGATAGTCATGTGATCAGTCCATGCTCAGTCACGGTATCAGTGCATGATCAGCCACGTGATCAGTGCATGATCTGTCACATGATTAGTGTATGATCATCCACGTGATCAGTGCATGGGCAGTCATGTGATCAGTGCATGATATAGACGTGATCAGTGCATGATCAGTCTCGTGATCAGTGCATGATAGCCACGCGATCAGTGCATGATCAGTCACCTGATGGGTGTATGATCATTCACGTGACCTGTACATGGTAGCCATGATCATTGCATGATCAGCCACGTGAGTAGTTCATGATAGCCACGCGATCACTGCATGATCAGTCACGTGATCAGTGCATGATCAGTCATGTGACCAGTACATGGTAGCTGCGCGATCATGGCATGATCAGCCACGTGAGCAGTGCATGATAGCCACGTGATCAGTGCATGATCAGACACGTGATCAGTGCATGATCAGTCACGTGATCAGTGCATGATCAGCCACGCGATCAGTGCATGACCAGGCACGTGATCAGTGTATGTCCAGCCGTGATCAGTGCATGATAGCCACGTGATCAGTGCATGATCAGTCACGTGATCAGTGCATGATCAGCCACGTGATCAGTGCGATCAGCCACGTGATCAGTGCATGATCAGCCACGTGATCAGTGCATGATCAATTACGCGATCAGTGCATGATCAGTCACGTGACCAGTACATGGTAGCTACGCGATCATTGCCTGATCAGCCACGTGATCAGTGCATGATAGCCACGTGATCAGTGCATGATAGCCACGTGATCAGTGCATGATCAGTCATGTGATACGTGTGTGATCAGCCACGTGATCAGTGCATGATATCCACGTGATCAGTGCATGACAGCCACGTGATCAGTGCATGAGAGCCACGTGATCAGTGCATGATCAGTCACGTGATACATGTGTGATCAGCCACGTGATCAGTGCATGATGAGCCACGCGATCAGTGCATGATCAATTACGTGATCAGTGCATGATCAGTCACGTGACCAGTACATGGTTGCGTGATCAGTGCATGATCAGCCACGTGAGCAGTGCATGATAGCCACGTGATCAGTGCATGATCAGTCACGTGATCAGTACATGATCAGTCACGCGAACAGTGCATGATCATTTACGTGATCAGTGCATGATCAGTCACGTGACCAGTATATGGTTGCCACGTGATCATTCCATGACAGCCACGTGAGCAGTGCATGATAGCCACGTGATGTGTGCAGTTACGTGAGCAGTGTATGATCAGCCACGTGATCAGTGCATGAGAGCACGTGATCAGTGCATGATATGCACGTGACAGTGTGGATCAGCCACGTGATCAGTGCATGATCAGCCACGTGATCAGTGCATGATAGCCACGTGATCAGTGCATGATCAGTTACGTGATCAGTGTATGATCAGCCACGTGATCAGTGCATGATCAGTCACGTGATCAGTGCATGATCAGCCACGTGATCAGTGCATGCTCAGTCACGTGATCAGTGCCTGCTGAGCTGCGTGATTACTGTCTGCTCATCTGCTTGACAATTGCCAGCTGAGCTGCATGATTCCTGCCTGCTCATCTGCTTGATTATTGCCAGCTGAGCAGCATGATTCCTCACACCTGAGTTCCATGATTATTGCCTGCTGACTGTTTGATTCGTGCCTACTCAGCTCTTTGTTTATTGCCTCCAGAGGCACATGATCAGTGTATGATAGCAAACATGATCAGCGCATGATCAGTCACATGATCAGCGCCATTAAGTCACGTGATCACTACATGATAGTCATGTGATCAGTCCATGCTCAGTCACGGTATCAGTGCATGATCAGCCACGTGATCAGTGCATGATCTGTCACATGATTAGTGTATGATCATCCACGTGATCAGTGCATGGCAGTCATGTGATCAGTGCATGATATACGTGAACAGTGCATGATCAGTCACGTGATCAGTGCATGATAGCCACGTGATCAGTGCATGATCAGTCACCTGATCGGTGCATGATCATTCACGTGACCAGTACATGGTAGCTACATGATCATTGCATGATCAGCCACGTGAGTAGTGCATGATAGCCACGCGATCACTGCATGATCAGTCACGTGATCAGTGCATGATCAGTCATGTGCAGTGTGATCAGTGCATGATCAGCCACGTGATCAGTGCATGATAGCCACGTGATCAGTGCATGATCAGTCACGTGATCAGTGCATGATCAGTCACGTGATCAGTGCATGATCAGCCACGTGATCAGTGCATGATCAGCCGTGATCAGTGCATGATCAATTACGTGATCAGTGCATGATCAGTCACGTGATCAGTACATGGTAGCCACGTGATCATTGCCTGATCAGCCACGCGATCAGTGCATGATAGCCACGTGATCAGTGCATGATAGCCACGTGATCAGTGCATGATCAGTCACGTGATACGTGCATGATCAGCCACGTGATCAGTGCATGATAGCCACGTGATCAGTGCATGATCAGCCACGTGATCAGTGCATGATAGCCACGTGATCAGTGCATGATCAGTCACGTGATCATGTGTGATCAGCCACGTGATCAGTGCATGATCAGCCACGTGATCAGTGCATGATCAATTACGTGATCAGTGCATGATCAGTCACGTGACCAGTACATGGTTGCTACGTGATCGTTGCATGATCAGCCACGTGAGCAGTGCATGATAGCCACGTGATCAGTGCATGATCAGTCACGTGATCAGTGCATGATCAGTCACGTGATCAGTGCATGATCATTTACGTGATCTTGCATGATCAGTCACGTACCAGTATATGGTTGCTACGTGATCATTGCATGACAGCCACGGAGATGCATGATAGCCAGATGTGTGCATGAGTTACGTGAGCAGTGCATGATCAGCCACGTGATCAGTGCATGAGTGCCACGCGATCAGTGCATGATAGTCACGTGATCAGTGCATGATCAGCCACGTGATCAGTGCATGATCAGCCACGTGATCAGTGCATGATAGCCGTGATCAGTGCATGATCAGTTACGTGATCAGTGTATGATCAGCCACGTGATCAGTGCATGATCAGTCACGTGATCAGTGCATGATCAGCCACGTGATCAGTGCATGATCAGTCACGTGATCTGGGCCTGCTGAGCTGCGTGATTACTGTCTGCTCATCTGCTTGACAATTGCCAGCTGTGCTGCATGATTCCTGCCTGCTCAGCTGCTTGATTATTGCCAGCTGAGCAGCATGATTCCTCACACCTGAGTTCCATGATTATTGCCTGCTGACTGTTTGATTCGTGCCTACTCAGCTCTTTGTTTATTGCCTCCAGAGGCACATGATCAGTGTATGATAGCAAACATGATCAGCGCATGATCAGTCACATGATCAGCGCCATTAAGTCACGTGATCACTACATGATAGTCATGTGATCAGTCCATGCTCAGTCACGGTATCAGTGCATGATCAGCCACGTGATCAGTGCATGATCTGTCACAAGATTAGTGTATGATCATCCACGTGATCAGTGCATGGTCAGTCATGTGATCAGTGCATGATATAGACGTGATCAGTGCATGATCAGTCTCGTGATCAGTGCATGATAGCCACGTGATCAGTGCATGATCAGTCACCTGATGGGTGCATGATCATTCACGTGACCTGTACATGGTAGCTACATGATCAGTGCATGATCAGCCACGCGAGTAGTGCATGATAGCCACGCGATCACTGCATGATCAGTCACGTGATCAGTGCATGATCAGTCATGTGACCAGTACATGGTAGCTGCGTGATCATGCATGATCAGCCACGTGAGCAGTGCATGATAGCCACGTGATCAGTGCATGATCAGACACGTGATCAGTGCATGATCAGCCACGTGATCAGTGCATGATCAGCCACGTGATCAGTGCATGATCATGCGTGATCAGTGTATGTCAGCCACGTGATCAGTGCATGATAGCCACGTGATCAGTGCATGATCAGTCACGTGATCAGTGCATGATCAGTCACGTGATCAGTGCATGATCAGCCACGTGATCAGTGCATGATCAGCCACGTGATCAGTGCATGATCATTTACGTGATCAGTGCATGATCAGTCACGTGACAGTATATGGTAGCTACGTGATCATTGCATGATCAGCCACGTGATCAGTGCATGATAGCCACGTGATCAGTGCATGATAGCCACGTGATCAGTGCATGATCAGTCATGTGATACGTGTGCGATCAGCCACGTGATCAGTGCATGATATCCACGCGATCAGTGCATGACAGCCACGTGATCAGTGCATGAGAGCCACGTGATCAGTGCATGATCAGTCACGTGATACATGTGTGATCAGCCACGTGATCAGTGCATGATGAGCCACGTGATCAGTGCATGATCACGTGATCAGTGCATGATCAGTCACGTGACCAGCATGGTTGCCACGTGATCGTTGCATGATCAGCCACGTGAGCAGTGCATGATAGCCACGTGATCAGTGCATGATCAGTCACGTGATCAGTGCATGATCAGTCACGTGAACAGTGCATGATCATTTACGTGATCAGTGCATGATCAGTCACGTGACCAGTATATGGTTGCCACGTGATCATTCCATGACAGCCACGTGAGCAGTGCATGATAGCCACGTGATGTGTGCATGAGTTACGTGAGCAGAGTATGATCAGCCACGCGATCAGTGCATGAGTGCCACGTGATCAGTGCATGATATGTCACGTGACAGGTGTGTGATCAGCCACGTGAACAGTGCATGTTCAGCCACGTGATCAGTGCATGATAGCCACGTGATCAGTGCATGATCAGTTACGTGAGCAGTGTATGATCAGCCACGTGATCAGTGCATGGTCAGACACGTGAACAGTGTATGATCAGCCACGTGATCAGTGCATGATATCCAAGTGATCAGTGCATGATCATCACGTGATCAGTGTATGATCAGCCACGTGAACAGTGCATGCTCAGTCACGTGATCTGGGCCTGCTGAGCTGCGTGATTACTGTCTGCTCATCTGCTTGACAATTGCCAGCTGAGCTGCACGATTCCTGCCTGTCATCTGCTTGACAATTGCCAGCTGTGCTGCGTAATTCCTGCCTGCTCAGCTGCTTGATTATTGCCAGCTGAGCAGCATGATTCCTCACACCTGAGTTCCATGATTATTGCCTGCTGACTGTTTGATTCGTGCCTACTCAGCTCTTTGTTTATTGCCTCCAGAGGCACATGATCAGTGTATGATAGCAAACATGATCAGCGCATGATCAGTCACATGATCAGCCATTAAGTCACGTGATCACTACATGATAGTCATGTGATCAGTCCATGCTCAGTCACGGTATCAGTGCATGATCAGCCACGTGATCAGTGCATGATCTGTCACAGATTCAGTATGATCATCCACGTGATCAGTGCATGGGCAGTCATGTGATCAGTGCATGATATAGACGTGATCAGTGCATGATCAGTCTCGTGATCAGTGCATGATAGCCACGTGATCAGTGCATGATCAGTCACCTGATGGGTGTATGATCATTCACGCGACCTGTACATGGTAGCTACATGATCATTGCATGATCAGCCACGTGAGTAGTTCATGATAGCCACGCGATCACTGCATGATCAGCCACGTGATCAGTGCATGATCAGTCATGTGACCAGTACATGGTAGCTGCGTGATCATGCATGATCAGCCACGTGAGCAGTGCATGATAGCCACGTGATCAGTGCATGATCAGACACGTGATCAGTGCATGATCAGTTACGTGATCAGTGCATGATCAGCCACGTGATCAGTGCATGATCAGGCACGTGATCAGTGCATGATCAGCCACGTGATCAGTGCATGATAGCCACGCGATCAGTGCATGATCAGCCACGTGATCAGTGCATGATCAGTTACGTGATCAGTGCATGATCAGCCACGCGATCAGTGCATGATCAGCCACGATCAGTGCATGATCAATTACGCGATCAGTGCATGATCAGTCACGCGACCAGTACATGGTAGCTACGCGATCATTGCATGATCAGCCACGCGATCAGTGCATGATAGCCACGTGATCAGTGCATGATAGCCACGTGATCAGTGCATGATCAGTCATGTGATACGTGTGTGATCAGCCACGTGATCAGTGCATGATAGCCACGTGATCAGTGCATGATCAGCCACGTGATCAGTGCATGATCAGCCACGTGATCAGTGCATGATCAGCCACGTGATCAGTGCATGATGAGCCACGTGATCAGTGCATGATCAATTACGCGATCAGTGCATGATCAGTCACGTGACCAGTGCATGGCGCACGTGATCAGTTGCATGATCAGCCACGTGAGCAGTGCATGATAGCCACGTGATCAGTGCATGATCAGTCACGCGATCAGTACATGATCAGTCACGCGAACAGTGCATGATCATTTACGTGATCAGTGCATGATCAGTCACGTGACCAGTATATGGTTGCTACGTGATCATTCCATGCAGCCACGTGAGCAGTGCATGATAGCCACGCGATGTGTGCATGAGTTACGTGAGCAGAGTGTATGATCAGCCACGTGATCAGTGCATGAGTGCCACGTGATCAGTGCATGATATGTCACGTGACAGGTGTGTGATCAGCCACGTGAACAGTGCATGTTCAGCCACGCGATCAGTGCATGATAGCCACGTGATCAGTGCATGATCAGTTACGTGAGCAGTGCATGATCAGCCACGTGATCAGTGCATGGTCAGACACGCGAACAGTGTATGATCAGCCACGTGATCAGTGCATGATATCCAAGTGATCAGTGCATGATCATCACGTGATCAGTGTATGATCAGCCACGCGAACAGTGCATGCTCAGTCACGCGATCTGGGCCTGCTGAGCTGCGTGATTACTGTCTGCTCATCTGCTTGACAATTGCCAGCTGAGCTGCACGATTCCTGCCTGTCATCTGCTTGACAATTGCCAGCTGTGCCGCGTAATTCCTGCCTGCTCAGCTGCTTGATTATTGCCAGCTGAGCAGCATGATTCCTCACACCTGAGTTCCATGATTATTGCCTGCTGACTGTTTGATTCGTGCCTACTCAGCTCTTTGTTTATTGCCTCCAGAGGCACATGATCAGTGTATGATAGCAAACATGATCAGCGCATGATCAGTCACATGATCAGCGCCATTAAGTCACGTGATCACTGCATGATAGTCATGTGATCAGTCCATGCTCAGTCACGGTATCAGTGCATGATCAGCCACGTGATCAGTGCATGATCTGTCACAAGATTAGTGTATGATCATCCACGTGATCAGTGCATGGGCAGTCATGTGATCAGTGCATGATATAGACGCGAACAGTGCATGATCAGTCCCGTGATCAGTGCATGATAGCCACGTGATCAGTGCATGATCAGTCACCTGATGGGTGTATGTCATTCACGTGACCTGTACATGGTAGCTACGTGATCATTGCATGATCAGCCACGTGAGTAGTTCATGATAGCCACGCGATCAGTGCATGATCAGTCACGTGATCAGTGCATGATCAGTCACGTGATCAGTGCCATCAGCCACGTGATCAGTGCATGATCAGGCACGTGATCAGTGCATGATCAGCCACGTGATCAGTGCATGATAGCCACGTGATCAGTGCATGATCAGTCACGTGATCAGTGCATGATCAGCCACGCGATCAGTGCATGATCAGCCACGTGATCAGTGCATGATCAGCCACGTGATCAGTGCATGATCAATCACGTGATCAGTGCATGATCAGTCACGTGATCAGTACATGATAGCTACGTGATCAGTGCATGATCAGCCACGTGATCAGTGCATGATAGCCACGTGATCAGTGCATGATAGCCACGTGATCAGTGCATGATCAGTCATGATACGTGTGATCAGCCACGTGATCAGTGCATGATATCCACGTGATCAGTGCATGACAGCCACGTGATCAGTGCATGAGAGCCACGTGATCAGTGCATGATCAGTCACGTGATACATGTGTGATCAGCCACGTGATCAGTGCATGATGAGCCACGTGATCAGTGCAGGATCAATTACGTGATCAGTGCATGATCAGTCACGTGACCAGTACATGGTTGCTACGCGATCATTGCATGATCAGCCACGCGAGCAGAGCATGATAGCCACGCGATCAGTGCATGATCAGCCACGTGATCAGTACATGATCAGTCACGTGAACAGTGCATGATCATTTACGTGATCTGTGCATGATCAGTCACGTGACCAGTATATGGTTGCTACGTGATCATTCCATGACGAGCCACGTGAGCAGTGCATGATAGCCACGTGATGTGTGCATGAGTTACGTGAGCAGAGTATGATCAGCCACGTGATCAGTGCATGAGTGCCACGTGATCAGTGCATGATATGTCACGTGACAGGTGTGTGATCAGCCACGTGAACAGTGCATGTTCAGCCACGTGATCAGTGCATGATAGCCACGTGATCAGTGCATGATCAGTTACGTGAGCAGTGTATGATCAGCCACGTGATCAGTGCATGGTCAGACACGTGAACAGTGTATGATCAGCCACGTGATCAGTGCATGATATCCAAGTGATCAGTGCATGATCATCACGTGATCAGTGTATGATCAGCCACGTGAACAGTGCATGCTCAGTCACGTGATCTGGGCCTGCTGAGCTGCGTGATTACTGTCTGCTCATCTGCTTGACAATTGCCAGCTGAGCTGCACGATTCCTGCCTGTCATCTGCTTGACAATTGCCAGCTGTGCTGCGTAATTCCTGCCTGCTCAGCTGCTTGATTATTGCCAGCTGAGCAGCATGATTCCTCACACCTGAGTTCCATGATTATTGCCTGCTGACTGTTTGATTCGTGCCTACTCAGCTCTTTGTTTATTGCCTCCAGAGGCACATGATCAGTGTATGATAGCAAACATGATCAGCGCATGATCAGTCACATGATCAGCGCCATTAAGTCACGTGATCACTACATGATAGTCATGTGATCAGTCCATGCTCAGTCACGGTATCAGTGCATGATCAGCCACGTGATCAGTGCATGATCTGTCACATGATTAGTGTATGATCATCCACGTGATCAGTGCATGGGCAGTCATGTGATCAGTGCATGATATAGACGTGATCAGTGCATGATCAGTCTCGTGATCAGTGCATGATAGCCACGTGATCAGTGCATGATCAGTCACCTGATGGGTGTATGATCATTCACGTGACCTGTACATGGTAGCTACATGATCATTGCATGATCAGCCACGTGAGTAGTGCATGATAGCCACGTGATCACTGCATGATCAGTCACGTGATCAGTGCATGATCAGTCATGTGACCAGTACATGGTAGCTGCGTGATCATGCATGATCAGCCACGTGAGCAGTGCATGATAGCCACGTGATCAGTGCATGATCAGTCACGTGATCAGTGCATGATCAGTCACGTGATCAGTGCATGATCAGCCACGTGATCAGTGCATGATCAGGCACGTGATCAGTGCATGTCAGCCACGTGATCAGTGCATGATAGCCACGTGATCAGTGCATGATCAGTCACGTGATCAGTGCATGATCAGTTACGTGATCAGTGCATGATCAGCCACGTGATCAGTGCATGATCAGCCACGTGATCAGTGCATGATCAATTACGTGATCAGTGCATGATCAGTCACGTGACAGTACATGGTAGCTACGTGATCAGTGCATGATCAGCCACGTGATCAGTGCATGATAGCCACGTGATCAGTGCATGATAGCCACGTGATCAGTGCATGATCAGTCACGTGATACGTGTGTGATCAGCCACGTGATCAGTGCATGATATCCACGTGATCAGTGCATGACAGCCACGTGATCAGTGCATGAGAGCCACGTGATCAGTGCATGATCAGTCACGTGATATGTGTGATCAGCCACGTGATCAGTGCATGATGAGCCACGTGATCAGTGCATGATCAATTACGTGATCAGTGCATGATCAGTCACGTGACCAGTACATGGTTGCTACGTGATCGTTGCATGATCAGCCACGTGAGCAGTGCATGATAGCCACGTGATCAGTGCATGATCAGTCACGTGATCAGTGCATGATCAGTCACGTGAACAGTGCATGATCATTTACGTGATCAGTGCATGATCAGTCACGTGACCAGTATATGGTTGCTACGTGATCATTCCATGACAGCCACGTGAGCAGTGCATGATAGCCACGTGATGTGTGCATGAGTTACGTGAGCAGAGTATGATCAGCCACGTGATCAGTGCATGAGTGCCACGTGATCAGTGCATGATATGTCACGTGACAGTGTGTGATCAGCCACGTGATCAGTGCATGATCAGCCACGTGATCAGTGCATGATAGCCACGTGATCAGTGCATGATCAGTTACGTGCAGTGCATGATCAGCCACGTGATCAGTGCATGGTCAGACACGTGATCAGTGTATGATCAGCCACGTGATCAGTGCATGATATCCAAGTGATCAGTGCATGATCATCACGTGATCAGTGTATGATCAGCCACGTGAACAGTGCATGCTCAGTCACGCGATCTGGGCCTGCTGAGCTGCGTGATTACTGTCTGCTCATCTGCTTGACAATTGCCAGCTGAGCTGCACGATTCCTGCCTGTCATCTGCTTGACAATTGCCAGCTGTGCTGCGTAATTCCTGCCTGCTCAGCTGCTTGATTATTGCCAGCTGAGCAGCATGATTCCTCACACCTGAGTTCCATGATTATTGCCTGCTGACTGTTTGATTCGTGCCTACTCAGCTCTTTGTTTATTGCCTCCAGAGGCACATGATCAGTGTATGATAGCAAACATGATCAGCGCATGATCAGTCACATGATCAGCGCCATTAAGTCACGTGATCACTACATGATAGTCATGTGATCAGTCCATGCTCAGTCACGGTATCAGTGCATGATCAGCCACGTGATCAGTGCATGATCTGTCACAAGATCAGTGTATGATCATCCACGTGATCAGTGCATGGCAGTCATGTGATCAGTGCATGATATAGACGTGATCAGTGCATGATCAGTCACGTGATCAGTGCATGATAGCCACGTGATCAGTGCATGATCAGTCACCTGATGGGTGTATGATCATTCACGTGACCTGTACATGGTAGCTACATGATCATTGCATGATCAGGCACAGAGCAGTGCATGATAGCCACGTGATCAGTGCATGATCAGTCACGATCAGTGCATGATCAGTCACGTGATCAGTGCATGATCAGCCACGTGATCAGTGCATGATCAGGCACGTGATCAGCGTCAGCCACGTGATCAGTGCATGATAGCCACGTGATCAGTGCATGATCAGTCACGTGATCAGTGCATGATCAGTCACGTGATCAGTGCATGATCAGCCACGTGATCAGTGCATGATCAGCCACATGATCAGTGCATGATCAATTACGTGATCAGTGCATGATCAGTCACGTGATCAGTACATGGTAGCTACGTGATCATTGCATGATCAGCCACGTGATCAGTGCATGATAGCCACGTGATCAGTGCATGATAGCCACGCGATCAGTGCATGATCAGTCATGTGATAGTGTGTGATCAGCCACGTGATCAGTGCATGATATCCACGTGATCAGTGCATGACAGCCACGTGATCAGTGCATGAGAGCCACGTGATCAGTGCATGATCAGTCACGTGATACATGTGTGATCAGCCACGTGATCAGTGCATGATGAGCCACGTGATCAGTGCATGATCAATTACGTGATCAGTGCATGATCAGTCACGTGACCAGTACATGGTTGCTACGTGATCGTTGCATGATCAGCCACGTGAGCAGTGCATGATAGCCACGTGATCAGTGCATGATCAGTCACGTGATCAGTACATGATCAGTCACGTGAACAGTGCATGATCATTTACGTGATCAGTGCATGATCAGTCACGTGACCAGTATATGGTAGCTACGTGATCATTCCATGACGAGCCACGTGAGCAGTGCATGATAGCCACGTGATGTGTGCATGAGTTACGTGAGCAGAGTATGATCAGCCACGTGATCAGTGCATGAGTGCCACGTGATCAGTGCATGATATGTCACGTGACAGGTGTGTGATCAGCCACGTGAACAGTGCATGTTCAGCCACGTGATCAGTGCATGATAGCCACGTGATCAGTGCATGATCAGTTACGTGAGCAGTGTATGATCAGCCACGTGATCAGTGCATGGTCAGACACGTGAACAGTGTATGATCAGCCACGTGATCAGTGCATGATATCCAAGTGATCAGTGCATGATCATCACGTGATCAGTGTATGATCAGCCACGTGAACAGTGCATGCTCAGTCACGTGATCTGGGCCTGCTGAGCTGCGTGATTACTGTCTGCTCATCTGCTTGACAATTGCCAGCTGAGCTGCACGATTCCTGCCTGTCATCTGCTTGACAATTGCCAGCTGTGCTGCGTAATTCCTGCCTGCTCAGCTGCTTGATTATTGCCAGCTGAGCAGCATGATTCCTCACACCTGAGTTCCATGATTATTGCCTGCTGACTGTTTGATTCGTGCCTACTCAGCTCTTTGTTTATTGCCTCCAGAGGCACATGATCAGTGTATGATAGCAAACATGATCAGCGCATGATCAGTCACATGATCAGCGCCATTAAGTCACGTGATCACTACATGATAGTCATGTGATCAGTCCATGCTCAGTCACGGTATCAGTGCATGATCAGCCACGTGATCAGTGCATGATCTGTCACATGATTAGTGTATGATCATCCACGTGATCAGTGCATGGGCAGTCATGTGATCAGTGCATGATATAGACGTGATCAGTGCATGATCAGTCACGTGATCAGTGCATGATAGCCACGTGATCAGTGCATGATCAGTCACCTGATGGGTGTATGATCATTCACGTGACCTGTACATGGTAGCTACATGATCATTGCATGATCAGCCACGTGAGTAGTGCATGATAGCCACGTGATCAGTGCATGATCAGTCACGTGATCAGTGCATGATCAGTCATGTGACCAGTACATGGTAGCTGCGTGATCATGGCATGATCAGCCACGTGAGCAGTGCATGATAGCCACGTGATCAGTGCATGATCAGACACGTGATCAGTGCATGATCAGTCACGTGATCAGTGCATGATCAGCCACGTGATCAGTGCATGATCAGGCACGTGATCAGTGCATGATCAGCCAGTGATCAGTGCATGATAGCCACGTGATCAGTGCATGATCAGTCACGTGATCAGTGCATGATCACGTGATCAGTGCATGATCAGCCACGTGATCAGTGCATGATCAGCCACGTGATCAGTGCATGATCAATTACGTGATCAGTGCATGATCAGTCACGTGACCAGTACATGGTAGCTACGTGATCATTGCATGATCAGCCACGTGATCAGTGCATGATAGCCACGTGATCAGTGCATGATAGCCACGTGATCAGTGCATGATCAGTCATGTGACGTGTGTGATCAGCCACGTGATCAGTGCATGATATCCACGTGATCAGTGCATGACAGCCACGTGATCAGTGCATGAGAGCCACGTGATCAGTGCATGATCAGTCACGTGATACATGTGTGATCAGCCACGTGATCAGTGCATGATGAGCCACGTGATCAGTGCAGGATCAATTACGTGATCAGTGCATGATCAGTCACGTGACCAGTACATGGTTGCTACGTGATCGTTGCATGATCAGCCACGTGAGCAGAGCATGATAGCCACGTGATCAGTGCATGATCAGTCACGTGATCAGTACATGATCAGTCACGTGAACAGTGCATGATCATTTACGTGATCAGTGCATGATCAGTCACGTGACCAGTATATGGTAGCTACGTGATCATTCCATGACGAGCCACGTGAGCAGTGCATGATAGCCACGTGATGTGTGCATGAGTTACGTGAGCAGAGTATGATCAGCCACGTGATCAGTGCATGAGTGCCACGTGATCAGTGCATGATATGTCACGTGACAGGTGTGTGATCAGCCACGTGAACAGTGCATGTTCAGCCACGTGATCAGTGCATGATAGCCACGTGATCAGTGCATGATCAGTTACGTGAGCAGTGTATGATCAGCCACGTGATCAGTGCATGGTCAGACACGTGAACAGTGTATGATCAGCCACGTGATCAGTGCATGATATCCAAGTGATCAGTGCATGATCATCACGTGATCAGTGTATGATCAGCCACGTGAACAGTGCATGCTCAGTCACGTGATCTGGGCCTGCTGAGCTGCGTGATTACTGTCTGCTCATCTGCTTGACAATTGCCAGCTGAGCTGCACGATTCCTGCCTGTCATCTGCTTGACAATTGCCAGCTGTGCTGCGTAATTCCTGCCTGCTCAGCTGCTTGATTATTGCCAGCTGAGCAGCATGATTCCTCACACCTGAGTTCCATGATTATTGCCTGCTGACTGTTTGATTCGTGCCTACTCAGCTCTTTGTTTATTGCCTCCAGAGGCACATGATCAGTGTATGATAGCAAACATGATCAGCGCATGATCAGTCACATGATCAGCGCCATTAAGTCACGTGATCACTACATGATAGTCATGTGATCAGTCCATGCTCAGTCACGGTATCAGTGCATGATCAGCCACGTGATCAGTGCATGATCTGTCACATGATTAGTGTATGATCATCCACGTGATCAGTGCATGGGCAGTCATGTGATCAGTGCATGATATAGACGTGATCAGTGCATGATCAGTCTCGTGATCAGTGCATGATAGCCACGTGATCAGTGCATGATCAGTCACCTGATGGGTGTATGATCATTCACGTGACCTGTACATGGTAGCTACATGATCATTGCATGATCAGCCACGTGAGTAGTGCATGATAGCCACGTGATCACTGCATGATCAGTCACGTGATCAGTGCATGATCAGTCATGTGACCAGTACATGGTAGCTGCGTGATCATGCATGATCAGCCACGTGAGCAGTGCATGATAGCCACGTGATCAGTGCATGATCAGTCACGTGATCAGTGCATGATCAGTCACGTGATCAGTGCATGATCAGCCACGTGATCAGTGCATGATCAGGCACGTGATCAGTGTATGTCAGCCACGTGATCAGTGCATGATAGCCACGTGATCAGTGCATGATCAGTCACGTGATCAGTGCATGATCAGTTACGTGATCAGTGCATGATCAGCCACGTGATCAGTGCATGATCAGCCACGTGATCAGTGCATGATCAATTACGTGATCAGTGCATGATCAGTCACGTGATCAGTACATGATAGCCACGTGATCAGTGCATGATCAGCCACGTGATCAGTGCATGATAGCCACGTGATCAGTGCATGATCAGCCACGTGATCAGTGCATGATCAGTCATGTGATACGTGTGTGATCAGCCACGTGATCAGTGCATGATATCCACGTGATCAGTGCATGACAGCCACGTGATCAGTGCATGATCAGCCACGTGATCAGTGCATGATCAGTCACGTGATCATGTGTGATCAGCCACGTGATCAGTGCATGATGAGCCACGTGATCAGTGCATGATCAATTACGTGATCAGTGCATGATCAGTCACGTGACCAGTACATGGTTGCTACGTGATCAGTGCATGATCAGCCACGTGAGCAGTGCATGATAGCCACGTGATCAGTGCATGATCAGTCACGTGATCAGTGCATGATCAGTCACGTGATCAGTGCATGATCATTTACGTGATCAGTGCATGATCAGTCACGTGACCAGTATATGGTAGCTACGTGATCATTGCATGACAGCCACGTGATCAGTGCATGATAGCCACGTGATGTGTGCATGAGTTACGTGATCAGTGTATGATCAGCCACGTGATCAGTGCATGAGAGCCACGTGATCAGTGCATGATATGTCACGTGACAGTGTGTGATCAGCCACGTGATCAGTGCATGATCAGCCACGTGATCAGTGCATGATAGCCACGTGATCAGTGCATGATCAGTTACGTGATCAGTGCATGATCAGCCACGTGATCAGTGCATGATCAGTCACGTGATCAGTGCATGATAGCCACGTGATCAGTGCATGATCAGTCACGTGATCAGTGCATGATAGCCACGTGATCAGTGCATGATCAGTCACGTGATCAGTGCATGATCAGTCACGTGATCAGTGCATGATCAGACACGTGATCAGTGCATGATCAGTCACGTGATCAGTGCATGATCAGCCACGTGATCAGTGCATGATCAGGCACGTGATCAGTGCATGATCAGCCACGTGATCAGTGCATGATAGCCACGTGATCAGTGCATGATCAGTCACGTGATCAGTGCATGATCAGTCACGTGATCAGTGCATGATCAGCCACGTGATCAGTGCATGATCAGCCACGTGATCAGTGCATGATCAATTACGTGATCAGTGCATGATCAGTCACGTGATCAGTGCATGGTAGCACGTGATCAGTGCATGATCAGCCACGTGATCAGTGCATGATAGCCACGTGATCAGTGCATGATAGCCACGTGATCAGTGCATGATCAGTCACGTGATAGTGTGATCAGCCACGTGATCAGTGCATGATATCCACGTGATCAGTGCATGACAGCCACGTGATCAGTGCATGAGAGCCACGTGATCAGTGCATGATCAGTCACGTGATACATGTGTGATCAGCCACGTGATCAGTGCATGATGAGCCACGTGATCAGTGCATGATCAATTACGTGATCAGTGCATGATCAGTCACGTGACCAGTACATGGTTGCTACGTGATCGTGCATGATCAGCCACGTGAGCAGTGCATGATAGCCACGTGATCAGTGCATGATCAGTCACGTGATCAGTGCATGATCAGTCACGTGAACAGTGCATGATCATTTACGTGATCAGTGCATGATCAGTCACGTGCCAGTATATGGTAGCTACGTGATCATTCCATGACAGCCACGTGAGCAGTGCATGATAGCCACGTGATGTGTGCATGAGTTACGTGAGCAGAGTATGATCAGCCACGTGATCAGTGCATGAGTGCCACGTGATCAGTGCATGATATGTCACGTGACAGTGTGTGATCAGCCACGTGATCAGTGCATGATCAGCCACGTGATCAGTGCATGATAGCCACGTGATCAGTGCATGATCAGTCACGTGATCAGTGTATGATCAGCCACGTGATCAGTGCATGATCACACGTGATCAGTGTATGATCAGCCACGTGATCAGTGCATGCTCAGTCACGTGATCTGGTCCTGCTGAGCTGCGTGATTACTGTCTGCTCATCTGCTTGACAATTGCCAGCTGAGCTGCACGATTCCTGCCTGCTCAGCTGCTTGATTATTGCCAGCTGAGCAGCATGATTCCTCACACCTGAGTTCCATGATTATTGCCTGCTGACTGTTTGATTCGTGCCTACTCAGCTCTTTGTTTATTGCCTCCAGAGGCACATGATCAGTGTATGATAGCAAACATGATCAGTGCATGATCAGTCACATGATCAGCGCCATTAAGTCACGTGATCACTACATGATAGTCATGTGATCAGTCCATGCTCAGTCACGGTATCAGTGCATGATCAGCCACGTGATCAGTGCATGATCTGTCACATGATTAGTGTATGATCATCCACGTGATCAGTGCATGGCAGTCATGTGATCAGTGCATGATATAGACGTGATCAGTGCATGATCAGTCACGTGATCAGTGCATGATAGCCACGTGATCAGTGCATGATCAGTCACCTGATGGGTGTATGATCATTCACGTGACCTGTACATGGTAGCTACATGATCATTGCATGATCAGCCACGTGAGTAGTGCATGATAGCCACGTGATCAGTGCATGATCAGTCACGTGATCAGTGCATGATCAGTCATGTGACCAGTACATGGTAGCTGCGTGATCATGCATGATCAGCCACGTGATCAGTGCATGATAGCCACGTGATCAGTGCATGATCAGTCACGTGATCAGTGCATGATCAGTCACGTGATCAGTGCATGATAGACGTGATCAGTGCATGATCAGCCACGATCAGTGCATGATAGCCACGTGATCAGTGCATGATCAGTCACGTGATCAGTGCATGATCAGTCACGTGATCAGTGCATGATCAGCCACGTGATCAGTGCATGATCAGTCACGTGATCAGTGCATGATCAGCCACGTGATCAGTGCATGATAGCCACGTGATCAGTGCATGATCAGTCACGTGATCAGTGCATGATCAGTCCGTGATCAGTGCATGATCAGCCACGTGATCAGTGCATGATCAGCCACGTGATCAGTGCATGATCAATACGTGATCAGTGCATGATCAGTCACGTGATCAGTGCATGGTAGCTACGTGATCAGTGCATGATCAGCCACGTGATCAGTGCATGATAGCCACGTGATCAGTGCATGATAGCCACGTGATCAGTGCATGATCAGTCATGTGATACGTGTGTGATCAGCCACGTGATCAGTGCATGATATCCACGTGATCAGTGCATGACAGCCACGTGATCAGTGCATGAGAGCCACGTGATCAGTGCATGATCAGTCACGTGATACATGTGTGATCAGCCACGTGATCAGTGCATGATGAGCCACGTGATCAGTGCAGGATCAATTACGTGATCAGTGCATGATCAGTCACGTGACCAGTACATGGTTGCTACGTGATCGTTGCATGATCAGCCACGTGAGCAGTGCATGATAGCCACGTGATCAGTGCATGATCAGTCACGTGATCAGTACATGATCAGTCACGTGAACAGTGCATGATCATTTACGTGATCTGTGCATGATCAGTCACGTGACCAGTATATGGTAGCTACGTGATCATTCCATGACGAGCCACGTGAGCAGTGCATGATAGCCACGTGATGTGTGCATGAGTTACGTGAGCAGAGTATGATCAGCCACGTGATCAGTGCATGAGTGCCACGTGATCAGTGCATGATATGTCACGTGACAGGTGTGTGATCAGCCACGTGAACAGTGCATGTTCAGCCACGTGATCAGTGCATGATAGCCACGTGATCAGTGCATGATCAGTTACGTGAGCAGTGTATGATCAGCCACGTGATCAGTGCATGGTCAGACACGTGAACAGTGTATGATCAGCCACGTGATCAGTGCATGATATCCAAGTGATCAGTGCATGATCATCACGTGATCAGTGTATGATCAGCCACGTGAACAGTGCATGCTCAGTCACGTGATCTGGGCCTGCTGAGCTGCGTGATTACTGTCTGCTCATCTGCTTGACAATTGCCAGCTGAGCTGCACGATTCCTGCCTGTCATCTGCTTGACAATTGCCAGCTGTGCTGCGTAATTCCTGCCTGCTCAGCTGCTTGATTATTGCCAGCTGAGCAGCATGATTCCTCACACCTGAGTTCCATGATTATTGCCTGCTGACTGTTTGATTCGTGCCTACTCAGCTCTTTGTTTATTGCCTCCAGAGGCACATGATCAGTGTATGATAGCAAACATGATCAGCGCATGATCAGTCACATGATCAGCGCCATTAAGTCACGTGATCACTACATGATAGTCATGTGATCAGTCCATGCTCAGTCACGGTATCAGTGCATGATCAGCCACGTGATCAGTGCATGATCTGTCACATGATTAGTGTATGATCATCCACGTGATCAGTGCATGGCAGTCATGTGATCAGTGCATGATATAGACGTGATCAGTGCATGATCAGTCCGTGATCAGTGCATGATAGCCACGTGATCAGTGCATGATCAGTCACCTGATGGGTGTATGATCATTCACGTGACCTGTACATGGTAGCTACATGATCATTGCATGATCAGCCACGTGAGTAGTGCATGATAGCCACGTGATCACTGCATGATCAGTCACGTGATCAGTGCATGATCAGTCATGTGACCAGTACATGGTAGCTGCGTGATCATGCATGATCAGCCACGTGAGCAGTGCATGATAGCCACGTGATCAGTGCATGATCAGACACGTGATCAGTGCATGATCAGTCACGTGATCAGTGCATGATCAGCCACGTGATCAGTGCATGATCAGGCACGTGATCAGTGTATGTCAGCCACGTGATCAGTGCATGATAGCCACGTGATCAGTGCATGATCAGTCACGTGATCAGTGCATGATCAGTCACGTGATCAGTGCATGATCAGCCACGTGATCAGTGCATGATCAGCCACGTGATCAGTGCATGATCAATTACGTGATCAGTGCATGATCAGTCACGTGATCAGTGCATGATAGCCACGTGATCAGTGCATGATCAGCCACGTGATCAGTGCATGATAGCCACGTGATCAGTGCATGATAGCCACGTGATCAGTGCATGATCAGTCATGTGATAGTGTGATCAGCCACGTGATCAGTGCATGACAGCCACGTGATCAGTGCATGAGAGCCACGTGATCAGTGCATGATCAGTCACGTGATCATGTGTGATCAGCCACGTGATCAGTGCATGATGAGCCACGTGATCAGTGCATGATCAATTACGTGATCAGTGCATGATCAGTCACGTGACCAGTACATGGTTGCTACGTGATCAGTGCATGATCAGCCACGTGATCAGTGCATGATAGCCACGTGATCAGTGCATGATCAGTCACGTGATCAGTGCATGATCAGTCACGTGATCAGTGCATGATCACACGTGATCAGTGCATGATCAGTCACGTGACCAGTATATGGTTGCTACGTGATCATTGCATGATCAGCCACGTCAGTGCATGATAGCCACGTGATCAGTGCATGAGTTACGTGATCAGTGTATGATCAGCCACGTGATCAGTGCATGAGAGCCACGTGATCAGTGCATGATAGTCACGTGACAGGTGTGATCAGCCACGTGATCAGTGCATGATCAGCCACGTGATCAGTGCATGATAGCCACGTGATCAGTGCATGATCAGTCACGTGATCAGTGCATGATCAGCCACGTGATCAGTGCATGATCAGTCACGTGATCAGTGCATGTAGCTACGTGATCATGCATGATCAGCCACGTGATCAGTGCATGATAGCCACGTGATCAGTGCATGATCAGTCACGTGATCAGTGCATGATCAGTCACGTGATCAGTGCATGATCAGTCACGTGATCAGTGCATGATCAGCCACGTGATCAGTGCATGATCAGCCACGTGATCAGTGCATGATCAGTCACGTGATCAGTGCATGATCAGTCACGTGATCAGTGCATGATAGCCACGTGATCAGTGCATGATCAGCCACGTGATCAGTGCATGATCAGCCACGTGATCAGTGCATGATAGCCACGTGATCAGTGCATGATCAGCCACGTGATCAGTGCATGATAGCCACGTGATCAGTGCATGATCAGTCACGTGATCAGTGCATGATCAGTCACGTGATCAGTGCATGATCATTTACGTGATCAGTGCATGATCAGTCACGTGACCAGTATATGTAGCTACGTGATCATTCCATGACGAGCCACGTGAGCAGTGCATGATAGCCACGTGATCAGTGCATGAGTTACGTGAGCAGAGTATGATCAGCCACGTGATCAGTGCATGAGTGCCACGTGATCAGTGCATGATATGTCACGTGACAGTGTGTGATCAGCCACGTGAACAGTGCATGATCAGCCACGTGATCAGTGCATGATAGCCACGTGATCAGTGCATGATCAGTTACGTGATCAGTGTATGATCAGCCACGTGATCAGTGCATGATCAGACACGTGATCAGTGCATGATCAGCCACGTGATCAGTGCATGATCATCACGTGATCAGTGTATGATCAGCCACGTGAACAGTGCATGCTCAGTCACGTGATCAGGGCCTGCTGAGCTGCGTGATTACTGTCTGCTCATCTGCTTGACAATTGCCAGCTGAGCTGCACGATTCCTGCCTGTCATCTGCTTGACAATTGCCAGCTGTGCTGCGTAATTCCTGCCTGCTCAGCTGCTTGATTATTGCCAGCTGAGCAGCATGATTCCTCACACCTGAGTTCCATGATTATTGCCTGCTGACTGTTTGATTCGTGCCTACTCAGCTCTTTGTTTATTGCCTCCAGAGGCACATGATCAGTGTATGATAGCAAACATGATCAGCGCATGATCAGTCACATGATCAGCGCCATTAAGTCACGTGATCACTACATGATAGTCATGTGATCAGTCCATGCTCAGTCACGGTATCAGTGCATGATCAGCCACGTGATCAGTGCATGATCTGTCACATGATTAGTGTATGATCATCCACGTGATCAGTGCATGGGCAGTCATGTGATCAGTGCATGATATAGACGTGATCAGTGCATGATCAGTCTCGTGATCAGTGCATGATAGCCACGTGATCAGTGCATGATCAGTCACCTGATGGGTGTATGATCATTCACGTGACCTGTACATGGTAGCTACATGATCATTGCATGATCAGCCACGTGAGTAGTGCATGATAGCCACGTGATCAGTGCATGATCAGTCACGTGATCAGTGCATGATCAGTCACGTGATCAGTGCATGATCAGTCACGTGATCAGTGCATGATCAGCCACGTGATCAGTGCATGATCAGCCACGTGATCAGTGCATGATCAGCCGTGATCAGTGCATGATCAGCCACGTGATCAGTGCATGATCAGTCACGTGATCAGTGCATGATCAGTCACGTGATCAGTGCATGATCAGCCACGTGATCAGTGCATGATCAGCCACGTGATCAGTGCATGATCAATTACGTGATCAGTGCATGATCAGTCACGTGATCAGTACATGGTAGCTACGTGATCATTGCATGATCAGCCACGTGATCAGTGCATGATAGCCACGTGATCAGTGCATGATAGCCACGTGATCAGTGCATGATCAGTCATGTGATACGTGTGATCAGCCACGTGATCAGTGCATGATATCCACGTGATCAGTGCATGACAGCCACGTGATCAGTGCATGAGCCACGTGATCAGTGCATGATCAGTCACGTGATACATGTGTGATCAGCCACGTGATCAGTGCATGATGAGCCACGTGATCAGTGCAGGATCAATTACGTGATCAGTGCATGATCAGTCACGTGACCAGTACATGGTTGCTACGTGATCGTGCATGATCAGCCACGTGAGCAGATGATAGCCACGTGATCAGTGCATGATCAGTCACGTGATCAGTACATGATCAGTCACGTGAACAGTGCATGATCATTTACGTGATCTGTGCATGATCAGTCACGTGACCAGTATATGGTGCTACGTGATCATTCCATGACGAGCCACGTGAGCAGTGCATGATAGCCACGTGATGTGTGCATGAGTTACGTGAGCAGAGTATGATCAGCCACGTGATCAGTGCATGAGTGCCACGTGATCAGTGCATGATATGTCACGTGACAGGTGTGTGATCAGCCACGTGAACAGTGCATGTTCAGCCACGTGATCAGTGCATGATAGCCACGTGATCAGTGCATGATCAGTTACGTGAGCAGTGTATGATCAGCCACGTGATCAGTGCATGGTCAGACACGTGAACAGTGTATGATCAGCCACGTGATCAGTGCATGATATCCAAGTGATCAGTGCATGATCATCACGTGATCAGTGTATGATCAGCCACGTGAACAGTGCATGCTCAGTCACGTGATCTGGGCCTGCTGAGCTGCGTGATTACTGTCTGCTCATCTGCTTGACAATTGCCAGCTGAGCTGCACGATTCCTGCCTGTCATCTGCTTGACAATTGCCAGCTGTGCTGCGTAATTCCTGCCTGCTCAGCTGCTTGATTATTGCCAGCTGAGCAGCATGATTCCTCACACCTGAGTTCCATGATTATTGCCTGCTGACTGTTTGATTCGTGCCTACTCAGCTCTTTGTTTATTGCCTCCAGAGGCACATGATCAGTGTATGATAGCAAACATGATCAGCGCATGATCAGTCACATGATCAGCGCCATTAAGTCACGTGATCACTACATGATAGTCATGTGATCAGTCCATGCTCAGTCACGGTATCAGTGCATGATCAGCCACGTGATCAGTGCATGATCTGTCACATGATTAGTGTATGATCATCCACGTGATCAGTGCATGGGCAGTCATGTGATCAGTGCATGATATAGACGTGATCAGTGCATGATCAGTCTCGTGATCAGTGCATGATAGCCACGTGATCAGTGCATGATCAGTCACCTGATGGGTGTATGATCATTCACGTGACCTGTACATGGTAGCTACATGATCATTGCATGATCAGCCACGTGAGTAGTGCATGATAGCCACGTGATCACTGCATGATCAGTCACGTGATCAGTGCATGATCAGTCATGTGACCAGTACATGGTAGCTGCGTGATCATGCATGATCAGCCACGTGAGCAGTGCATGATAGCCACGTGATCAGTGCATGATCAGACACGTGATCAGTGCATGATCAGTCACGTGATCAGTGCATGATCAGCCACGTGATCAGTGCATGATCAGGCACGTGATCAGTGTATGTCAGCCACGTGATCAGTGCATGATAGCCACGTGATCAGTGCATGATCAGTCACGTGATCAGTGCATGATCAGTTACGTGATCAGTGCATGATCAGCCACGTGATCAGTGCATGATCAGCCACGTGATCAGTGCATGATCATTACGTGATCAGTGCATGATCAGTCACGACCAGTACATGGTAGCTACGTGATCATTGCATGATCAGCCACGTGATCAGTGCATGATAGCCACGTGATCAGTGCATGATAGCCACGTGATCAGTGCATGATCAGTCATGTGATACATGTGTGATCAGCCACGTGATCAGTGCATGATATCCACGTGATCAGTGCATGACAGCCACGTGATCAGTGCATGAGAGCCACGTGATCAGTGCATGATCAGTCACGTGATACATGTGTGATCAGCCACGTGATCAGTGCATGATGAGCCACGTGATCAGTGCAGGATCAATTACGTGATCAGTGCATGATCAGTCACGTGACCAGTACATGGTTGCTACGTGATCGTTGCATGATCAGCCACGTGAGCAGTGCATGATAGCCACGTGATCAGTGCATGATCAGTCACGTGATCAGTACATGATCAGTCACGTGAACAGTGCATGATCATTTACGTGATCTTGCATGATCAGTCACGTGACCAGTATATGGTTGCCACGTGATCATTCCATGACGAGCCACGTGAGCAGTGCATGATAGCCACGTGATGTGTGCATGAGTTACGTGAGCAGAGTATGATCAGCCACGTGATCAGTGCATGAGTGCCACGTGATCAGTGCATGATATGTCACGTGACAGGTGTGTGATCAGCCACGTGAACAGTGCATGTTCAGCCACGTGATCAGTGCATGATAGCCACGTGATCAGTGCATGATCAGTTACGTGAGCAGTGTATGATCAGCCACGTGATCAGTGCATGGTCAGACACGTGAACAGTGTATGATCAGCCACGTGATCAGTGCATGATATCCAAGTGATCAGTGCATGATCATCACGTGATCAGTGTATGATCAGCCACGTGAACAGTGCATGCTCAGTCACGTGATCTGGGCCTGCTGAGCTGCGTGATTACTGTCTGCTCATCTGCTTGACAATTGCCAGCTGAGCTGCACGATTCCTGCCTGTCATCTGCTTGACAATTGCCAGCTGTGCTGCGTAATTCCTGCCTGCTCAGCTGCTTGATTATTGCCAGCTGAGCAGCATGATTCCTCACACCTGAGTTCCATGATTATTGCCTGCTGACTGTTTGATTCGTGCCTACTCAGCTCTTTGTTTATTGCCTCCAGAGGCACATGATCAGTGTATGATAGCAAACATGATCAGCGCATGATCAGTCACATGATCAGCGCCATTAAGTCACGTGATCACTACATGATAGTCATGTGATCAGTCCATGCTCAGTCACGGTATCAGTGCATGATCAGCCACGTGATCAGTGCATGATCTGTCACATGATTAGTGTATGATCATCCACGTGATCAGTGCATGGGCAGTCATGTGATCAGTGCATGATATAGACGTGATCAGTGCATGATCAGTCTCGTGATCAGTGCATGATAGCCACGTGATCAGTGCATGATCAGTCACCTGATGGGTGTATGATCATTCACGTGACCTGTACATGGTAGCTACATGATCATTGCATGATCAGCCACGTGAGTAGTGCATGATAGCCACGTGATCACTGCATGATCAGTCACGTGATCAGTGCATGATCAGTCATGTGACCAGTACATGGTAGCTGCGTGATCATGGCATGATCAGCCACGTGAGCAGTGCATGATAGCCACGTGATCAGTGCATGATCAGACACGTGATCAGTGCATGATCAGTCACGTGATCAGTGCATGATCAGCCACGTGATCAGTGCATGATCAGGCACGTGATCAGTGTATGTCAGCCACGTGATCAGTGCATGATAGCCACGTGATCAGTGCATGATCAGTCACGTGATCAGTGCATGATCAGTCACGTGATCAGTGCATGATCAGCCACGTGATCAGTGCATGATCAGCCACGTGATCAGTGCATGATCAATTACGTGATCAGTGCATGATCAGTCACGTGACCAGTGCATGGTAGCTACGTGATCATTGCATGATCAGCCACGTGATCAGTGCATGATAGCCACGTGATCAGTGCATGATAGCCACGTGATCAGTGCATGATCAGTCACGTGATAGTGTGTGATCAGCCACGTGATCAGTGCATGACAGCCACGTGATCAGTGCATGATAGCCACGTGATCAGTGCATGATCAGTCACGTGATACATGTGTGATCAGCCACGTGATCAGTGCATGATGAGCCACGTGATCAGTGCATGATCAATTACGTGATCAGTGCATGATCAGTCACGTGACCAGTACATGGTTGCTACGTGATCGTGCATGATCAGCCACGTGAGCAGTGCATGATAGCCACGTGATCAGTGCATGATCAGTCACGTGATCAGTGCATGATCAGTCACGTGATCAGTGCATGATCATTTACGTGATCAGTGCATGATCAGTCACGTGACCAGTATATGATGGCTACGTGATCAGTGCATGACAGCCACGTGATCAGTGCATGATAGCCACGTGATCAGTGCATGAGTTACGTGATCAGTGTATGATCAGCCACGTGATCAGTGCATGATAGCCACGTGATCAGTGCATGATAGTCACGTGACAGTGTATGATCAGCCACGTGATCAGTGCATGATCAGCCACGTGATCAGTGCATGATAGCCACGTGATCAGTGCATGATCAGTCACGTGATCAGTGCATGATCAGCCACGTGATCAGTGCATGATCAGTCACGTGATCAGTGCATGATAGCGTGATCATGCATGATCAGCCACGTGATCAGTGCATGATAGCCACGTGATCAGTGCATGATCAGTCACGTGATCAGTGCATGATCAGTCACGTGATCAGTGCATGATCAGTCACGTGATCAGTGCATGATCAGCCACGTGATCAGTGCATGATCAGCCATGATCAGTGCATGATCAGTCACGTGATCAGTGCATGATCAGTCACGTGATCAGTGCATGATAGCCACGTGATCAGTGCATGATCAGCCACGTGATCAGTGCATGATCAGCCACGTGATCAGTGCATGATCAGCCACGTGATCAGTGCATGATCAGCCACGTGATCAGTGCATGATAGCCACGTGATCAGTGCATGATCAGTCACGTGATCAGTACATGATCAGTCACGTGATCAGTGCATGATCATTTACGTGATCAGTGCATGATCAGTCACGTGACCAGTATATGGTAGCTACGTGATCATGCATGATCAGCCACGTGATCAGTGCATGATAGCCACGTGATGTGTGCATGAGCACGTGAGCAGTGTATGATCAGCCACGTGATCAGTGCATGAGTGCCACGTGATCAGTGCATGATAGTCACGTGACAGTGTGTGATCAGCCACGTGATCAGTGCATGATCAGCCACGTGATCAGTGCATGATCAGCCACGTGATCAGTGCATGATCAGTCACGTGATCAGTGCATGATCAGCCACGTGATCAGTGCATGATCAGCCACGTGAACAGTGCATGCTCAGTCACGTGATCTGGGCCTGCTGAGCTGCGTGATTACTGTCTGCTCATCTGCTTGACAATTGCCAGCTGAGCTGCACGATTCCTGCCTGTCATCTGCTTGACAATTGCCAGCTGTGCTGCGTAATTCCTGCCTGCTCAGCTGCTTGATTATTGCCAGCTGAGCAGCATGATTCCTCACAGCTGAGTTCCATGATTATTGCCTGCTGACTGTTTGATTCGTGCCTACTCAGCTCTTTGTTTATTGCCTCCAGAGGCACATGATCAGTGTATGATAGCAAACATGATCAGTGCATGATCAGTCACATGATCAGCGCCATTAAGTCACGTGATCACTTCATGATAGTCATGTGATCAGTCCATGCTCAGTCACGGTATCAGTGCATGATCAGCCACGTGATCAGTGCATGATCAGACGTGATCAGTGCATGATCAGTCACGTGATCAGTGCATGATCAGTCACGTGATCAGTGCATGATCAGTCACGTGATCAGTGCATGATCAGCCACGTGATCAGTGCATGATCAGTCACGTGATCAGTGCATGATCAGCCACGTGATCAGTGCATGATAGCCACGTGATCAGTGCATGATCAGTCACGTGATCAGTGCATGATCAGTCACGTGATCAGTGCATGATCAGCCACGTGATCAGTGCATGATCAGCCACGTGATCAGTGCATGATCAGTCACGTGATCAGTGCATGATCAGTCACGTGACCAGTACATGGTAGCTACGTGATCATTGCATGATCAGCCACGTGATCAGTGCATGATAGCCACGTGATCAGTGCATGATAGCCACGTGATCAGTGCATGATCAGTCACGTGATCAGTGTGTGATCAGCCACGTGATCAGTGCATGATATCCACGTGATCAGTGCATCAGCCACGTGATCAGTGCATGAGAGCCACGTGATCAGTGCATGATCAGTCACGTGATCATGTGTGATCAGCCACGTGATCAGTGCATGATGAGCCACGTGATCAGTGCAGGATCAATTACGTGATCAGTGCATGATCAGTCACGTGACCAGTACATGGTTGCTACGTGATCGTTGCATGATCAGCCACGTGAGCAGAGCATGATAGCCACGTGATCAGTGCATGATCAGTCACGTGATCAGTGCATGATCAGTCACGTGAACAGTGCATGATCATTTACGTGATCTGTGCATGATCAGTCACGTGACCAGTATATGGTTGCTACGTGATCATTCCATGACGAGCCACGTGAGCAGTGCATGATAGCCACGTGATGTGTGCATGAGTTACGTGAGCAGAGTATGATCAGCCACGTGATCAGTGCATGAGTGCCACGTGATCAGTGCATGATATGTCACGTGACAGTGTGTGATCAGCCACGTGAACAGTGCATGTTCAGCCACGTGATCAGTGCATGATAGCCACGTGATCAGTGCATGATCAGTTACGTGAGCAGTGTATGATCAGCCACGTGATCAGTGCATGATCAGACACGTGATCAGTGTATGATCAGCCACGTGATCAGTGCATGCTCAGTCACGTGATCTGGGCCTGCTGAGCTGCGTGATTACTGTCTGCTCATCTGCTTGACAATTGCCAGCTGAGCTGCACGATTCCTGCCTGCTCAGCTGCTTGATTATTGCCAGCTGAGCAGCATGATTCCTCACACCTGAGTTCCATGATTATTGCCTGCTGACTGTTTGATTCGTGCCTACTCAGCTCTTTGTTTATTGCCTCCAGAGGCACATGATCAGTGTATGATAGCAAACATGATCAGCGCATGATCAGTCACATGATCAGCGCCATTAAGTCACGTGATCACTACATGATAGTCATGTGATCAGTCCATGCTCAGTCACGGTATCAGTGCATGATCAGCCACGTGATCAGTGCATGATCTGTCACATGATTAGTGTATGATCATCCACGTGATCAGTGCATGGGCAGTCATGTGATCAGTGCATGATATAGACGTGATCAGTGCATGATCAGTCTCGTGATCAGTGCATGATAGCCACGTGATCAGTGCATGATCAGTCACCTGATGGGTGTATGATCATTCACGTGACCAGTACATGGTAGCTACATGATCATTGCATGATCAGCCACGTGAGTAGTGCATGATAGCCACGTGATCAGTGCATGATCAGTCACGTGATCAGTGCATGATCAGTCATGTGACCAGTACATAGCTGCGTGATCAGTGCATGATCAGCCACGTGATCAGTGCATGATAGCCACGTGATCAGTGCATGATCAGTCACGTGATCAGTGCATGATCAGTCACGTGATCAGTGCATGATCAGCCATGATCAGTGCATGATCAGCCACGTGATCAGTGCATGATCAGTCACGTGATCAGTGCATGATCAGTCACGTGATCAGTGCATGATCAGCACGTGATCAGTGCATGATCAGCCACGTGATCAGTGCATGATCAGCCACGTGATCAGTGCATGATCAGCCACGTGATCAGTGCATGATCAGTCACGTGATAGTGCATGATCAGCCACGTGATCAGTGCATGATAGCCACGTGATCAGTGCATGATCAGCCACGTGATCAGTGCATGATAGCCACGTGATCAGTGCATGATCAGTCACGTGATCATGTGTGATCAGCCACGTGATCAGTGCATGATCAGCCACGTGATCAGTGCATGATGCCACGTGATCAGTGCATGATCAGCCACGTGATCAGTGCATGATCAGCCACGTGATCAGTGCATGATCAGCCACGTGATCAGTGCATGATCAGCCACGTGATCAGTGCATGATCAATTACGTGATCAGTGCATGATCAGTCACGTGACCAGTACATCGCACGTGATCGTGCATGATCAGCCACGTGAGCAGTGCATGATAGCCACGTGATCAGTGCATGATCAGTCACGTGATCAGTACATGATCAGTCACGTGAACAGTGCATGATCATTTACGTGATCTGTGCATGATCAGTCACGTGACCAGTATATGGTAGCACGTGATCATTCCATGACGAGCCACGTGAGCAGTGCATGATAGCCACGTGATGTGTGCATGAGTTACGTGAGCAGAGTATGATCAGCCACGTGATCAGTGCATGAGTGCCACGTGATCAGTGCATGATATGTCACGTGACAGGTGTGTGATCAGCCACGTGAACAGTGCATGTTCAGCCACGTGATCAGTGCATGATAGCCACGTGATCAGTGCATGATCAGTTACGTGAGCAGTGTATGATCAGCCACGTGATCAGTGCATGGTCAGACACGTGAACAGTGTATGATCAGCCACGTGATCAGTGCATGATATCCAAGTGATCAGTGCATGATCATCACGTGATCAGTGTATGATCAGCCACGTGAACAGTGCATGCTCAGTCACGTGATCTGGGCCTGCTGAGCTGCGTGATTACTGTCTGCTCATCTGCTTGACAATTGCCAGCTGAGCTGCACGATTCCTGCCTGTCATCTGCTTGACAATTGCCAGCTGTGCTGCGTAATTCCTGCCTGCTCAGCTGCTTGATTATTGCCAGCTGAGCAGCATGATTCCTCACAGCTGAGTTCCATGATTATTGCCTGCTGACTGTTTGATTCGTGCCTACTCAGCTCTTTGTTTATTGCCTCCAGAGGCACATGATCAGTGTATGATAGCAAACATGATCAGCGCATGATCAGTCACATGATCAGCGCCATTAAGTCACGTGATCACTACATGTCATGTGATCAGTCCATGCTCAGTCACGGTATCAGTGCATGATCAGCCACGTGATCAGTGCATGATCTGTCACAAGATTAGTGTATGATCATCCACGTGATCAGTGCATGGGCAGTCATGTGATCAGTGCATGATATAGACGTGATCAGTGCATGATCAGTCTCGTGATCAGTGCATGATAGCCACGTGATCAGTGCATGATCAGTCACCTGATGGGTGTATGATCATTCACGTGACCTGTACATGGTAGCTACATGATCATTGCATGATCAGCCACGTGAGTAGTGCATGATAGCCACGTGATCACTGCATGATCAGTCACGTGATCAGTGCATGATCAGTCATGTGACCAGTACATGGTAGCTGCGTGATCATGCATGATCAGCCACGTGCAGTGCATGATAGCCACGTGATCAGTGCATGATCAGTCACGTGATCAGTGCATGATCAGTCACGTGATCAGTGCATGATCAGCCACGTGATCAGTGCATGATAGCCACGTGATCAGTGCATGATCAGTCACGTGATCAGTGCATGATCAGTCACGTGATCAGTGCATGATCAGTCACGTGATCAGTGCATGATCAGGCACGTGATCAGTGCATGATCAGCCACGTGATCAGTGCATGATAGCCACGTGATCAGTGCATGATCAGTCACGTGATCAGCATGATCAGTCACGTGATCAGTGCATGATCAGCCACGTGATCAGTGCATGATCAGCCACGTGATCAGTGCATGATCATTACGTGATCAGTGCATGATCAGTCACGTGACCAGTACATGGTAGCTACGTGATCATTGCATGATCAGCCACGTGATCAGTGCATGATAGCCACGTGATCAGTGCATGATAGCCACGTGATCAGTGCATGATCAGTCATGTGATACGCAGTGTGATCAGCCACGTGATCAGTGCATGATATCCACGTGATCAGTGCATGACAGCCACGTGATCAGTGCATGAGAGCCACGTGATCAGTGCATGATCAGTCACGTGATACATGTGTGATCAGCCACGTGATCAGTGCATGATGAGCCACGTGATCAGTGCAGGATCAATTACGTGATCAGTGCATGATCAGTCACGTGACCAGTACATGGTTGCTACGTGATCGTTGCATGATCAGCCACGTGAGCAGTGCATGATAGCCACGTGATCAGTGCATGATCAGTCACGTGATCAGTACATGATCAGTCACGTGAACAGTGCATGATCATTTACGTGATCTGTGCATGATCAGTCACGTTACCAGTATATGGTTGCTACGTGATCATTCCATGACGAGCCACGTGAGCAGTGCATGATAGCCACGTGATGTGTGCATGAGTTACGTGAGCAGAGTATGATCAGCCACGTGATCAGTGCATGAGTGCCACGTGATCAGTGCATGATATGTCACGTGACAGTGTGTGATCAGCCACGTGAACAGTGCATGTTCAGCCACGTGATCAGTGCATGATAGCCACGTGATCAGTGCATGATCAGTTACGTGAGCAGTGTATGATCAGCCACGTGATCAGTGCATGGTCAGACACGTGAACAGTGTATGATCAGCCACGTGATCAGTGCATGATATCCAAGTGATCAGTGCATGATCATCACGTGATCAGTGTATGATCAGCCACGTGAACAGTGCATGCTCAGTCACGTGATCTGGGCCTGCTGAGCTGCGTGATTACTGTCTGCTCATCTGCTTGACAATTGCCAGCTGAGCTGCACGATTCCTGCCTGTCATCTGCTTGACAATTGCCAGCTGTGCTGCGATTCCTGCCTGCTCAGCTGCTTGATTATTGCCAGCTGAGCAGCATGATTCCTCACACCTGAGTTCCATGATTATTGCCTGCTGACTGTTTGATTCGTGCCTACTCAGCTCTTTGTTTATTGCCTCCAGAGGCACATGATCAGTGTATGATAGCAAACATGATCAGCGCATGATCAGTCACATGATCAGCGCCATTAAGTCACGTGATCACTACATGATAGTCATGTGATCAGTCCATGCTCAGTCACGGTATCAGTGCATGATCAGCCACGTGATCAGTGCATGATCTGTCACATGATTAGTGTATGATCATCCACGTGATCAGTGCATGGGCAGTCATGTGATCAGTGCATGATATAGACGTGATCAGTGCATGATCAGTCTCGTGATCAGTGCATGATAGCCACGTGATCAGTGCATGATCAGTCACCTGATGGGTGTATGATCATTCACGTGACCTGTACATGGTAGCTACATGATCATTGCATGATCAGCCACGTGAGTAGTGCATGATAGCCACGTGATCACTGCATGATCAGTCACGTGATCAGTGCATGATCAGTCATGTGACCAGTACATGGTAGCTGCGTGATCATGCATGATCAGCCACGTGATCAGTGCATGATAGCCACGTGATCAGTGCATGATCAGACACGTGATCAGTGCATGATCAGTCACGTGATCAGTGCATGATCAGCCACGTGATCAGTGCATGATCAGTCACGTGATCAGTATGATCAGCCACGTGATCAGTGCATGATCAGCCACGTGATCAGTGCATGATCAGTCACGTGATCAGTGCATGATCAGTCATGTGATCAGTGCATGATCAGCCACGTGATCAGTGCATGATCAGCCACGTGATCAGTGCATGATCAATTACGTGATCAGTGCATGATCAGTCACGTGATCAGTGCATGATAGCCACGTGATCAGTGCATGATCAGCCACGTGATCAGTGCATGATCAGCCACGTGATCAGTGCATGATAGCCACGTGATCAGTGCATGATCAGCCACGTGATCAGTGCATGATCAGCCACGTGATCAGTGCATGATATCACGTGATCAGTGCATGATCAGCCACGTGATCAGTGCATGATAGCCACGTGATCAGTGCATGATCAGTCACGTGATCAGTGCATGATCAGCCACGTGATCAGTGCATGATCAGCCACGTGATCAGTGCATGATCAATTACGTGATCAGTGCATGATCAGTCACGTGATCAGTGCATGGTTGCCACGTGATCAGTGCATGATCAGCCACGTGAGCAGTGCATGATCAGCCACGTGATCAGTGCATGATCAGTCATGATCAGTGCATGATCAGCACGTGATCAGTGCATGATCAGTCACGTGATCAGTGCATGATCAGTCACACGTGATCATTGCATGATAGCCACGTGATCAGTGCATGATAGCCATGATCAGCATGATGATACGTGTGTGATCAGCCACGTGATCAGTGCATGATATCCACGTGATCAGTGCATGACAGCCACGTGATCAGTGCATGAGAGCCACGTGATCAGTGCATGATCAGTCACGTGATACATGTGATCAGCCACGTGATCAGTGCATGATGAGCCACGTGATCAGTGCAGGATCAATTACGTGATCAGTGCATGATCAGTCACGTGACCAGTACATGGTTGCACGTGATCGTGCATGATCAGCCACGTGAGCAGTGCATGATAGCCACGTGATCAGTGCATGATCAGTCACGTGATCAGTACATGATCAGTCACGTGAACAGTGCATGATCATTTACGTGATCTGTGCATGATCAACGTGACCAGTATATGGTTGCACGTGATCATTCCATGACGAGCCACGTGAGCAGTGCATGATAGCCACGTGATGTGTGCATGATCACGTGAGCAGAGTATGATCAGCCACGTGATCAGTGCATGATCACACGTGATCAGTGCATGATATGTCACGTGACAGGTGTGTGATCAGCCACGTGAACAGTGCATGTTCAGCCACGTGATCAGTGCATGATAGCCACGTGATCAGTGCATGATCAGTTACGTGAGCAGTGTATGATCAGCCACGTGATCAGTGCATGGTCAGACACGTGAACAGTGTATGATCAGCCACGTGATCAGTGCATGATATCCAAGTGATCAGTGCATGATCATCACGTGATCAGTGTATGATCAGCCACGTGAACAGTGCATGCTCAGTCACGTGATCTGGGCCTGCTGAGCTGCGTGATTACTGTCTGCTCATCTGCTTGACAATTGCCAGCTGAGCTGCACGATTCCTGCCTGTCATCTGCTTGACAATTGCCAGCTGTGCTGCGTAATTCCTGCCTGCTCAGCTGCTTGATTATTGCCAGCTGAGCAGCATGATTCCTCACACTGAGTTCCATGATTATTGCCTGCTGACTGTTTGATTCGTGCCTACTCAGCTCTTTGTTTATTGCCTCCAGAGGCACATGATCAGTGTATGATAGCAAACATGATCAGCGCATGATCAGTCACATGATCAGCGCCATTAAGTCACGTGATCACTACATGATAGTCATGTGATCAGTCCATGCTCAGTCACGGTATCAGTGCATGATCAGCCACGTGATCAGTGCATGATCAGTCACTGATTAGTGTATGATCATCCACGTGATCAGTGCATGGGCAGTCATGTGATCAGTGCATGATATAGACGTGATCAGTGCATGATCAGTCTCGTGATCAGTGCATGATAGCCACGTGATCAGTGCATGATCAGTCACCTGATGGGTGTATGATCATTCACGTGACCTGTACATGGTAGCTACATGATCATTGCATGATCAGCCACGTGAGTAGTGCATGATAGCCACGTGATCACTGCATGATCAGTCACGTGATCAGTGCATGATCAGTCATGTGACCAGTACATGGTAGCTGCGTGATCATGGCATGATCAGCCACGTGATCAGTGCATGATAGCCACGTGATCAGTGCATGATCAGTCACGTGATCAGTGCATGATCAGTCACGTGATCAGTGCATGATCAGTCACGTGATCAGTGCATGATAGCCACGTGATCAGTGCATGATCAGTCACGTGATCAGTGTGCATGATCAGTCACGTGATCAGTGCATGATCAGCCACGTGATCAGTGTGCATGATCAGTCACGTGATCAGTGCATGATCAGCCACGTGATCAGTGCATGATCAGCCACGTGATCAGTGCATGATCAGCCACGTGATCAGTGCATGATCAGTCACGTGATCAGTGCATGATCAGCCACGTGATCAGTGCATGATCAGCCACATGATCAGTGCATGATCAGTCACGTGATCAGTGCATGATCAGTCACGTGATCAGTGCATGGTAGCCACGTGATCAGTGCCTGATCAGCCACGATCAGTGCATGATAGCCACGTGATCAGTGATGATAGCCACGTGATCAGTGCATGATCAGTCATGTGATACGTGTATGATCAGCCACGTGATCAGTGCATGATATCCACGTGATCAGTGCATGTGACAGCCACGTGATCAGTGCATAGGCAGCCACGTGATCAGTGCATGATCAGTCACGTGATACATGTGTGATCAGCCACGTGATCAGTGCATGATCAGCCACGTGATCAGTGCATGATCATCATGATCAGTGCATGATCAGTCACGTGACCAGTACATGGTCAGCCACGTGATCAGTGCATGATCAGCCACGTGAGCAGTGCATGATAGCCACGTGATCAGTGCTGATTGACAGTGTCATGATCAGTACATGACCGGCCAGTGAATGTAGCAGCACTGTCACGTGATCTTAGCAATAATGATCAGCCGCTGGCCAGTATATGATTGCTACGTGATCATTGCATGACAGCCACTGGGAGTAAGTATGATAGCCACGTGATGTGTGCATGAGTTACGTGATCAGTGTATGATCAGCCACGTGATCAGTGCATGAGATTATTGTGGACTCAGTGCATGATCAGTCACGTGATACAGTGCATGATCAGCCACGTGATCAGTGCATGATAGCCACGTGATCAGTGCATGATCAATTACGTGATCAGTGCATGATCAGTCACGTGACCAGTACATGGTAGCTACGTGATCATTGCATGATCAGCCACGTGATCAGTGCATGATAGCCACGTGATCAGTGCATGATCAGTCACGTGATCAGTGCATGATCAGTCACGTGCATGAACAGTGCATGATCATTTCACGTGATCAGTGCATGATCAGTCACGTGACCAGTATATGGTAGCTACGTGATCATTCCATGACGAGCCACGTGAGTGCATGAGCCACGTGATGTGTGCATGAGCTCACGTGACAGAGTATGATCAGCCACGTGATCAGTGCATGAGTGCCACGTGATCAGTGCATGATATGTCACGTGATCAGTGCATGATCAGTCACGTGATCAGTGCATGATCAGCCACGTGATCAGTGCATGATAGCCACGTGATCAGTGTACATGCAGTGCATGATCAGCCACGTGATCAGTGTTACAGACATTGAACAGTGTATGATCAGCCACGTGATCAGTGCATGATATCCAAGTGATCAGTGCATGATCATCACGTGATCAGTGTATGATCAGCCACGTGAACAGTGCATGCTCAGTCACGTGATCAGGGCCTGCTGAGCTGCGTGATTACCTGCTCATCTGCTTGACAATTGCCAGCTGAGCTGCACGATTCCTGCCTGTCATCTGCTTGACAATTGCCAGCTGTGCTGCGTAATTCCTGCCTGCTCAGCTGCTTGATTATTGCCAGCTGAGCAGCATGATTCCTCACAGCTGAGTTCCATGATTATTGCCTGCTGACTGTTTGATCGTGTCACTCAGCTCTTTGTTTATTGCCTCCAGAGGCACATGATCAGTGTATGATAGCAAACATGATCAGCGCATGATCAGTCACATGATCAGCGCCATTAAGTCACGTGATCACTACATGATAGTCATGTGATCAGTCCATGCTCAGTCACGTATCAGTGCATGATCAGCCACGTGATCAGTGCATGATCTGTCACATGATTAGTGTATGATCATCCACGTGATCAGTGCATGGGCAGTCATGTGATCAGTGCATGATATAGACGGATCAGTGCATGATCAGTCTCGTGATCAGTGCATGATAGCCACGTGATCAGTGCATGATCAGTCACGTGATGGGTGTATGATCATTCACGTGATCTGTACATGCAGTAGCAGCATGATCATTGCATGATCAGCCACGTGATCAGTGCATGATAGCCACGTGATCACTGCATGATCAGTCACGTGATCAGTGCATGATCAGTCATGTGACCAGTACATGGTAGCTGCGTGATCATGGCATGATCAGCCACGTGAGCAGTGCATGATAGCCACGTGATCAGTGCATGATCAGTCACGTGATCAGTGCATGATCAGTCACGTGATCAGTGCATGATCATCCACGATCAGTGCATGATCAGTCACGTGTTCCAGTGCATGCTGATCAGTCACGTGATCAGTGCATGATCAGCCACGTGATCAGTGTGTATGTCCAGCCATGATCAGTGCATGATCAACAACGTGATCAGTGCATGATCAGTCAAGTGATCAGTGCATGATCAGTTACGTGATCAGTGCATGATCAGCCACGTGATCAGTGCATTTA